>NW_010415382.1:11412-32783 GCF_000710305.1 Buceros rhinoceros silvestris
GTGCTCGTTGCTGCGGCTGCCTCGGGCAGGCTCCGCTTCCCACCTCCGCTGGAGAAGCGCTGCCTTTCTGCACCGGCATCGAGGTGAGGCCACTACGCTGCGCACAGAAACCGCCAGGGCACAGTTCACCTACAAGGAGGCTGAAGTGCCAGTGGGCAAAGCAAAAAGTAGCGACTCTAGCATGGGAGGGTGCCTGTTCACCTCAGCAAAGGCAAATTGTAGGGTCGGACCGCATCACTTTTCGATGCCTTTAAAATATAATTCTAGACATGGGCATATTTTAAAAAAACCCCAACAAACAACAATTCCTTGTTTGATCATCATTCCGGTACTTAAGGCAGGCTGACGTTTGGAAAGTCCTGAGTTTAAGGCTTTTAGTCCTCTCCTGCCCACCGGGGCAGCTCAGCTCACCCCAGTGCGGCAGAGGGGGGGTTCTTCCCAGGCTCGGTGGGTACGATGGGAAGGGTGTCGCTAGCTTGGGGGAGGAGAGGGGTCCCAGGCAGAGGCAGCAGGTCGCACCCATCCCAGGAGGTGAGGTGGTGCCTGCCTGGCCACATGGGTTGCCTGGAGAAGATGGAGATGCCTTTGGGGACACCCTTTGGGGCCTGGCACAATCTGCCCAGGATCCAGGCCCCGATGGGGCAGACCGTGTCCTGAGCCCTATGGCACTGAAACTCACCCCAGCAGGGATTTATGTTGTTTATTGATGCTTAGTGGCGTGCCCGTGGCTGGCAGCATGCTGTGCGAGGTGCACAGCCGTCTGCAACGGGCGAGGGAGCCACCCAGCAGAGCACTCGGGCTGGGGCACCTCTGAAATTTAGGAATCTTCTCCAAAAGAGCATTTGTCAAGGCCAGAGTCAAGCTCCACACACATCATATGAGGGATAGCCAGCCAGTAAATACTGACACCTTCTCGGGGTTTTTACACGAGGCAGTATCTCTTCTGGGACTTCTGGGAGCTATCAGCATCCAGGAAAGACATTAGCCAACAAAAAGGCAGCCACTGCCACTTCTGCTGCTGCTGCTCTGGTGTGTCAGGACAACGCTGGGGAGACACAACGCTCTCCCTGGGAGAGGAGATCAGGCAGTGGAAGATTTTACAGATGAGCCCTTTATCTATCACGTTAACCCTGAATCTTCTGTGAAAAGAGTTGAAGGGTCAGAAATGCTGGCGGGGGGACAGCAGCATGGGACTGGGACAGATGCCACCTTTGTGGGCATGGACAAGCAGATCGCCCATCATGGGGCCCACTGCTCCTGGAGGTGCCAGTGACCAGCCTCTCTGGCTGAGGTAAGGTCTTACCACCCAGGACCAGAAGTGTGGCAGACCTCTTCTTTATTCTCCTTTAAATCCTTTATATTCCTGGGTTTTCTTTTTTAATAAAACTTAATACATGGTATTTTAAAAATCTTTTATAGTTTCATATTTTTCTTTTGTTTTAAGAGGTTTTTTACTGCGACTGCAGGAACAGCTTCCAATTGAAGACACCAGTTGCCAGAAAATGTTTGACATATTCCAGTACTTACAGAAGTCACATTACATACTGAACAGCACCAAGCCATTCAGGATGCCCAACTTACTGACTGCTTTAACGGACAAAAAGATCTCACACTACACTATAACAGCAGAAAAACAGTCAGGAACAGGCTGTGTCTGGGCCACAGGTTGTCAGTTGGCAGCCTCCACCTAAACAAGTGCAGGAAGACATTCTATTGTTATTTTCCGAGCCGTGTGTTTCACTATTCCCCCATCGATACAAGAGCTGTCAGCGCTCCTGTTCTGAATTTCACACATTTGCTTAATCAGAAGCCAACAACCGGTGCACGAGATGCAGATTCACGCCCTATCAAAGGGTAACACAAGATCTGGGTTGCAGATCGGGTTAACCCCACATAATCAGTTTCACATGGGTCTATACTGGGTATTTCAGATCAATATTGAAAACTTCAGGCTAAGATGTGACTGTGCTTTATAAAAAGTGTAAAAGAACAACAATATATTTATTTTAAAATAAATCTGATGCATTTATTTGAAGTGTCAGGATGCAACATTCTGGGGTTTTTCCTTTCTGTAGTTCACAACCCCACAAACTGACCCAGGCAGCAAAGTCCCTGTGAGTTTATCAGATATTTTGATTTTTGCTCTTTGGGCGATTTTCTCTCAGAAGGCCCTGTCATTAAATGTTCGCTGCCTCAATATCCCATTTAGACACGAGCAGGACTCCCAAGTGCCAGCAGACGCAGACTCCTGTGGAGCAGCTTCCTGCGGCTCTGCTCCTCCCAGCCCTCGCCCCACAGCCGCCAGGCCCAGGGCACTGCTCGCAGTCTGTCTCCACATCCATTTGATGCCTGCGAATATATGTCAAGTTCTAATTATGCTTGACAGTCCTCTAGAAAGTCAGATTTCTTCCCACCCCACCCCACCAATGCCAGATTCCTCCTGAAGTCTACTTAGAGGCAGCGAGGCTGAGGCTTCTCAAAGGAGAGCTGAGTCTCCAGTTATCCCTTCACCCCGTGCACCGGGAGCGAAGATAAATTCTGCCAGAGAGGAGGCACATCTAGACTAGTCTACCAGCATTACACAATGAAGGGAGGTGTGCTGTGCAAGAAGGAGTTTCTGCTGGGAAGAGAGACAGCTCAGAGTCACAGCTTCCTCTTCAAGCCTCCGAAACTCAGGGCTGCAGAAAGGTTTGGTTTCCCCAGCACAAAACACCCTTCTTTCAGGGAGGAAGAGCCAGCCCTGCTGGGGCTTTGCTAATCTCTCTGTTTAGTGGGAAAGCACACGAGACCCGGCGTGCCAGGGGCTTAAGAGGTACCACTCAAAGTCATTTGGTGCCTCTGAGAGCTCCCCAGTGAATGACAACGTAAAGGATTCAATGTGTGCGCCCAAGTGTTGAACAAACGCTGCCTATTAAAGAGTGCAAGGGAGGAAATGCTTTCCAGACACACAAGCCCTTTCTAAGGGAATTGCTACTCTGTTGGATGTCAGACACATAATGCCGATGCCATAAATGTCACCATACAGCAGTTTTCACTCAGAAAATATGATTGATGTCAAGAAAACCCCAAGAAATATATTTTCTTTTTAATTTCTCTTATCCCTGCCCCTTTCTCTGGAGCTTTGGGAAACAGGCTCTGGGAGAAGCTTTGAACACTCGTGCAAAATCAATCACCTTCAGCTTTCAGAGGGTGGGAAAAAGCCAAAAAACCGCCACATCTTTTGGGAGGTTGAGAAAGGGGTGCAGCCCTGGCAGATAGCTGCCGCTCAGCCCTGGTGCCTCGGCAGCCTGGCTCACTAGCCCGCTGCTCACCGCCGCACTGCCAGCACAGCCCACCCTCAGGGATGAGTGGCTGGTGGCTCCCAAGGGCCTACGAGACATTTTTGACTAGGAAGGACTTCAGGCCAGAGGCCTGGTGGAAGAACAGCCATCAGTGCAGATAGAAGAGTCGCTCACTTTTTTTTCTATCCTGTTTGGATAGGAAGAACCCAGATGAAGAGGTCTGCATGGGCAGCAGCAAGCCCCGAGCCCATGTGGCTAGCAGCACCTCTCTGCTCCCATAACACCACGCTCACACTGGGACCAGGCTGCGTCTCCTTGCGTTCCCCAGCTCCATGAACTCTGGACGGGGTCCCCATCCCCATGTCTAGGAAAGCTAACCTGTTTTTTTTTATTCCTCTTTCTGTTTAATTGTTTTACATTTTTCTAAGCCAAAAACTCTGCAAAGTTTATTAATTTTGATCGTAGAGGAGTTTTTCTGGAGGCTCAGGTTAGGAGGTCATACTTGTGCTACCATGGCACTGATGCACTCTGGCTTGCTGGGAGATGCATCGTGTTAGACCGTCACAAGCACAGAGTGAGGGACAGCAGCTACCCCAAGAGCTCATAGCCTGGGGAGACAAGCCAGTCAAAGAAAATACTCATGCCCTCATTATGTAGGCAGGTTAAGATCCTGACTAATTTTATTTAATTGCCTCCAGCTCCTTTTGGTCAATAGGGGAAGATGGACACATCCAGGGGTGATCCAAACCAGGATGGACCGAACACCCTGGAGGTGGGCCTGTGTGACTCTGTATAGCAATGGTTCTCCTCATTGATATGTGCTAGTTAAGTGGGGTTAATCCAGGCTTGAGTTACTGGCTCAGGGCTTCATCTAGGCTTGGGTTCAATCTGGAAGTCTGGAAGAACTGTGCCTGCGTCCTTGGAAACCCAGACCAAGGCTTGGGCTGAACAGCCATCAGTTCCCCTGGTTTCTGATGTATTACTGTTGCATTTTATGGTCATCAAGGCAGCTGTCTTTCCCCAACCCTCCCAGTCTTGATGTGCAACTTCCCGGAGTCCCTGGGCTGTTTGTCCCCCCAGCAGAAAATAAAGAGTCACACCAGAAGCAGAGAGTGTGGGGGCTGATGCTTTTTGGGCATCAGAACTGGCAGTTTTTAGAGCCTCCAAATGAGTAGGCGACTGTGCTGAGGCTCTTTCTCCCACCACAAATCACGAAGCCAAATATCTCAGCTGCACTGCATGTCTGCAGGAGCTCCTCCTCCAGTGCTGGCGAGTGTGGGAAGGGCTCTGCTGGCACGCAGCTCACCCGAGCGCTTGTGTGCATGTGGTCAAAATTAAGCCGAGCCCCAGTGCATGTGTTTGAGATGTACAGAAAGCCCTTTTGCCACTTAAAACCTTCTTGGCTTCTCAGGAGCAACCCAGAGCACACCAAGCACCGGGACAATGTGCAACCAGCCAAAGCCTCCGCAGACATTGGCACTTGCATAGGCCTGTGCAGGGAGCAAGACGCGGGCATGACAGCACCAGAGAGCAGAGGTCGTCTCTGCTTCTTCTTAGAGAAGGGAGGGAGACAAATTAGCTAAAGGTAGTGGAAACAGATGTACTTCTGTATCTTGTACTCTATAAAAGAAAGCCCCTTCCAGTGAAACAGATGGGTTTAAGTGCCATTTAAAGCAACTCTTGCTTTACCCAAGAAAGCCTCACACAAGCTTTGCATGTGGATTACGCAAGCAGTTTATACAAGAAGGAGTCTGGCCACACATCTCTAACATCACAGGAAGTCTTCTTAATCAAAGCTGAGCCAAAAGAGTCAAGAAAAAACAGCCCCCCCATCCTCGAACCTCAAGCACCGCTATTGACTTAAACTGCTGCCCCTCCTTCCCTTTTCTGCTCATGTCCTTTGACAGTTTGGTCTCAGCGAGACATTTTTTAGGAACATGTACAGCAGGGCTTCCTTGTTTCTTGTGAATCGTAAAGACCCTCACACAAGCGCAGAGGCAAAAGGTGAAGAGACTTCACAAAAACAATCACACGAGCAGAAGTTGTCTAAACACGTCTCTAAACTCCTCAGAGTTGAGCCACTGATTTAGCACGTTCTGCCTCAGCCAGTTTGCACCTTCCCCTACGTTAATTTTCTTCAGGACGAGAGCAACGGGAGCTAAGCAAGAGGCTGCAGAGATTGGCTTTTTTCTGCCTCCGCTCTTTTGCAGTCCCCTACTGCAGGCTGGGGTCATAACCAATACGTACTTTAGACCTGTGAATGGAGAAGAACGTGGAGCATGGGCAACACCTTGATTTCTCATTGTGTTCAGTGAAAAGGCACTAGACACAGAAAAAAGGTGGAGTTACTTTTTTTTGTTCCCTTTCAGTCAAAGCGCTACGTAACAGCTAAAACTTCAAGAAACAAAGCAGTAAAAATGATGGGACAGTCAGACTTTGTTAGAATAATCAATATGGACAGAGGAAAGATTTGCTTGATTGAAGTTTAGAGAGAAAAATATCCTCCCCTCCTTCCTCTGTACAGGCTAGTCCAACCGCTCAGCTCACGCTGCTGCTGCTGCTGCCATTTCAGAAGTGACAGCTTTCAGAAGAGCCAGGACTGGTTTGCAATGCTAAGCTGAGGGAAGCTCACGCAAGCAACAGCTGAACACAAAAAAGCAGAGGAAACTGAAGTGTTTTTAAAAGAAAAAAATAATCCCAAGGATATAGAAGACAGTGGGTAAAATAAAGTGGAGTCAAGGCAAAAGGCTTCCAGCACTGAAAGAAAAGTTGTAGTTTTGCCTCATTGCTTAAACTCATCCTTAAGAAAGAAAGTCTAGTCCTGACAAAGATGAGGAGGTAGGGAAACACTCAACATACCTGCTGGTAGCTGTGCTAAATCCTGAAGGTTCATCTCCTGCAGAAAAGAGCATTCCTGGAAGACTACTGCTCCATCTGCTTCTACCCATGAACGCTCCCACCAGCAGCACTCATCCTCTCTGTCAACAGCACACACTTGAGCCTTTTCCCCGTGAGCACTTACACCTGTTTCCTGTAAAGCTGCTGCCTGGGCTCACACACTTCTGTTCTCAAGTAGGTTAGGGATCAGGTGACTCTCTACGGGCCATAGCCACGAACAGTCCTTGCATCCTCGGTACCTCACCAGTTATGCTTCGGACGCCACCCTCACTAGGCAGGACCCTTCTAACAGCACGGGAAGGAAAGGAGAAGCATGTTGACACCATTGCCTCATTGTCGTTACCACTTCTCCAGGGTCAGCTGCCCGCTTCAGGCTACAGCCCCGTGGTTGCTAACAGGACTGGAGTCACCCAACCCCTTCCGTTCATTGTAAAATGAATAATACAGCAACACAATGCTTTTGGCTGGGAGGGGAGAGAAGAAAATTGATTGTAATTATGGGTCCACATAAACCTGTCTGCTCCGAGTGCAAAGCTCTGGGGTGAGTATGGAGATACCGACAAGACTAATGCAGCTAACTAACGAACAAACTAATGAAACAAACTTTTCTCACCCATTTGACAGCAAAGTGGCTAAAACGCAGCTAGTGTAACGGTAGGATGGAACAACATTTTAAAGAATTTTCACAGGAGAACACGTTGGTCCAAATCTTCTGTCTTCACATCGCACATGTTTCTCAGGCCAGATTTTTGGTGGTTCTTTCTTGGATGGAGAGTTTCCAGAGCTGTTCTTGGCCTGTGGAGTGAGTCCTTCTGTCTGCAGCAGAAAAACAGAGTGACATTCCGGCAAACACAGAATTTGTAAAGATACAACTCTTCTCACCTCAATGTGACCACTCCCGACATACCCTTAGTGACGGTGAAACCTGAGCTGGGGCTGGGGCTTCATTCCTGTTCCCTGGTTTTTGTCAGTGCTTGGACAAGGCCCTGAACAGCATTGTGTCTTTCTAACACAACAGGCACGTGCCACAGGGTCCTTCAGATGCCCGCGTCTCATGTCGTGCCAGTCAGAAACGCGTGTGAAAGTGCGAACGCTCAACCAGCCATTCAAACCTCCCGGAGGAGCGTTACTGAGAGGCTACAGGGCACCAGCAGAGCACAGGGATGAGGGCAGTGTGTTTGGCGAGTGTGACGTTGAAACAAATACTTGAACGACAAACTGGAATTCAGCCAACTAGGCATTTTATTGACAAGAAAGGACATGAGGGATGCTGACGCTGGCATCAGGGTAATCTAGAAAATTCCAAAGGAATATAAAACCAAAGAAAGTAAACAGATAAGGGTAGTCACGCAGTGGAAAGAGGGAGCTATGAACCACCGGAAACTCAGAGCAAAATCAGTTTCAGATTTGTGGGAAACAGATCTCTGGCTTGAGAAGCAATGCCGTTATAATGAATCCGTAAGAAGGGTCTGGGCAAAGCCAGAGAATGACTGAAACTCAGGGAGGAGGCAGGGAGAATGGCTGTTAAACACCCGGCCACAATCACCTATCATTTAATATGACCTTGGTTTTCAGACAAAAATAACAACACATCTTCCAATTGAATATGCATGAAAAAATGTTAGAAATGTCAGAAAACTATTTAGGGAATAAAGAGGTATATGAAGGCAAAAAGGATTTCATTCCAAGTTAAATCTGTATCTCTCAAGGTGCTTGTGGAGCACCCACCAGTGTCAGTGGAGCAGCCGCTTGGGCTGTTTGTCAGCCCGAGACTCCACGTAAGGAGGAGGACTTGAGTTTCACGTCAGGGAGTGATGAATGGGGAATCTCTCCCCAGAGCTAATTTAGCCCATCCCTTCTCGGGAGTCAGAGAGAACAGACCTGGCTTTCCTCCCAGCTGAGTCCGAAAAAAAAGGGCCACAGCAATGGTACTGTTCCGTGTGCTTGTTCTCCCTTGTCTGAGAAACACTGGGGAAGCTCGGTGTCATTTGGCTTCTGGAAGTGTTCCTTGTGAGACGCGGAGGGATGGAGCTTGCAGCCTTGGACAAGGAAGACAAACAGAAATGCATCTATTACAAGAGGAGGAAAACCTTGCAGTTTTTTTCTTCTTCCAGATGTTCATTCAAACATTTGAGTTAGGAGAAAAAAAAAAAAGCTTGAAACAGACTAACCAAAATCACTCTTAATCAGGTTTTGTTTCCATGGCACCTTTGATGTCATAAGCTTTATAGCTCTCCAGTGATCCATAGAGTCTTCCAGGAAAAAAAAAAAAAGGCTAGACAACCTGAATGCCAAATGTTGAATACACCCTTGAAAACATCCTTTCTGAAAAGATTTCGGGCCTTCCTTCTCTTTTAAGAATCAAGGGAAACCGAAAATCAAACCAGGAATTTCCCCCTCCCACACGCCCCAACCCCACATATCACCGGAAATCTTTGCACAGCAGTTGGAATATGTGGAGACCTACAAATATATTATTAAACTGCAAAGGAAATGCATAAAAAAGACTGTTATAAAAATAGCTGTAAAACACTTTTCTTCATTCTACAGATGCAAACTCTCAAGAAACATCTTTCTGTCAAAACTGAAACAGATTGTGGTGTTCAGCAGCACATTTCTTCGCTGGGGAAACATTCTTGGTATAGTATTTTTGCTCTTCGTCTGATGTTTTTTCCCAAGGATTTTCTAATTAATCACGGAGCTGGTGGCTGGTAGCATGGCTGCTAACACACACAAGTCTCGGCAGAGGTAAAGTAAGTGTCATTTGCTTTTATTTAAAAGCTTTTGCTCAGTAATATTTTTATGGCCTGCTCTGGCTCTTGTGGTCAAGCAACATTCCCAGTCCCATCGGTCTTCAGGGTCCTTATTTGTTTTTATGAGAAGAAAAAGGGGCAGATCTTTGGTTTGTTGCTTTTCTGGTCATCGGCCACTGCCGGTGTTTGAGGAGCGACACATCTCTCTTCCTTGGTGGCTTCAGTATGTATAGGAGAGGAGCTGAGGCTTCGGATGACACAACGTCGAACGTTGCTGCTGGAGAAGTTAAATATCATGAATTCTACGAAATCCTGACTATAATCTTCGTTTCTTTGAAGGTAGCGTGTAAAGATTTTGCTGTGGTTATACTAAAACACACAGCAAAGCTCTACTGGCTTTGATGGAAAGAATCACTTAGAAATTCAACTTCTTTTTAAATGAAAGTTAATATAATAAAAGTAATAAACTCTGTTTAAGAGATGCCGAACATATCAAAGAAAATACCTATAAAACGTGATAAGATCAAAAAAATAGTTCCTCAAAATAAAAGACAATTTAATAATCAAATTAGTTCATCATCTGGTTGCTAAAACAGAAAAATGAATCAATGCTGCATCATTTACATGTCTGGGCTTGAACTCTGAAATAAAGGTAGGGTGAATCTGGGTGGTGTCAAACGAGCCAGCGTACCAGCTAACCGTAATTTACAACCCATTCAGCAAAATAAATAAGGTTGTCCTGTTGAAACAATTGTATTTTTAAAGGATAATATCTAATAGAATATCCTAAGCATATCTTAAAAAGGGGATGTTACCTTCATTCGCGGAAGGGTTTGAACTAAAATCGCTATGTTGGTGGATTGCTCTAGGCTTTTGGTGATCTATCAGAGAGCGTTACAGAGTTTATTGTACCTTAAATCCCCTGTGTACATCTCAGAATTTGGCCCCATCACGCTTTCTTTGATACGGAAGGTAGCGGCTGGTCTATTTTTGACTAGAATGGGAAGATAATAAATAAAAACAGATTAAAAAATAAAAAGCATATACTTCCCGAGGCAGTAATTACATATTTATTTTCTTGTATGGGCTGCTGGCTTGTTTGTCACTCTAACCTCCTGCCTTTATGGAAAAGATAAAGTAGGTTACTGCCGTGCATTAAAACCCAAACAAACCCCCTTCTCATATTTTGATAATACTTTTTTCCTAGTTATCCTGTGTGGCTTGTATTTGGCATAGTGAGACAGATTTATTTAGATACACAATTATATATTCATATATTCATATGCTATTATTCCATAATTATGTTTATAGAACAAACATTAGCAGATTTCTTGTTGGGAATTTTTCCACGTGAAGTTTCCCAGTGATCCAACCAGCCATTCACATGCAGACCCACGTTCAAGTCTTGATGTGTTTCTATTTATCCTGCTTAAAACCAAACAGCTCCAGACAGAAGAGACTGACAGGCACATGAAAGACCACTTTCATCTCCTTCCCCAATCAGTGCAGATATATGAAGTGTGCTATAAACTGGAGCATGCTTAATTCATGTTGTTGGGAGCCCTGGAAAGGTGCTTTCCAAAATATTGCTGCATGTGAGAACATTTCGTATAAATGACTTTATAAGAGAAGGATGATGAAAAATAATACCAGCCTCCGTAGCTGGTGTTGGGAAGAACTGAGGGTTGAGCTCGGTGGAAGCTGGGTGCTGGCATGCCTGCAGGCTGGGGCAGGTACGGCACTTACGAGGCAACATCAAGCAAAACACACCTGCCTATTAAGTTAATACAAAATAAACGTCCTGTAAATCTCGTGCAGTTATACATATCTGTCTGCTGCTTGGAAAGGGAGTCATTGATGACAGGCAGGGGCCAGGACCCACAGGGATCCAGAGCCATGACTGGAGCAAGCGGAAACCACAAATAATTCAGGATTTTTAGGAGCGTGTTGCTATCATCACTGTTCACACTCACATATGCACACATTGGCTTAGACTTTTTTCTTTTAATAATTGGAAATCAAATAGAATCTTTTAAAAGAAAGCAAAATATCTTACTGAAAGCTGTTAACTTTTCCATCTTGAAAATATTCTCCTCCTTTTTTTTTCTTCTCAGTCACATTTGCTCCTTCCTCAGACTTGTCTTAGCCACTCTCCCCCTCCTGCTTTCTCTCTCGGTGACTAACAGATTTCAGGAATAAACTTCAGAGAAGTCTGGAAGAAAAAAAATGTCTTCCAGACTGGCTATTTTCCAATTAACTCCTACAAACACATACTGCAGGCAGTTCAGAAGACGGGCCATAAAACACACTCTCTTTCATCTCCGTGTTCCCCTTCAGCTGCAGCTCCAGGTAGTGCTAATCAGAGGCTGTCAGTGAACCCCAGGCAGCATCGCCTTCTCGAGGAGCCACACTCGGGACTACTTTTTGCAGCACGAGCTCACGCTTGCCAAAAGGAGAAGTTCCTGACAAACACACCTCTTCCTTCCCTTCTTCCATCACTTGGTTGGGTTTTGTTGGTTTTTTTTTTCCTTAAATGTGTAACAGCTTCCTTCTGGATTCCAATCCTCTCTTAAACCAACCTGTGTCGACCACCCTCTGCTTTCATAGCCAGTAGTGGGATTCCAGAATCTTTTCTCTCTGCATCATCCACATAACAGCTATTTTTGGTCCCATACCATGTTCTCTTTGAAGAGCCCAACTCAGTTTGCAGCAATAGTTTACCTTCAAACACACCCTGTTCTTTCCTCATCCTTTCTCCACCCCTTCCTCTCCTCCGTCCAATCAGCAAAGTAACTCCAGTATTAAAGATAAACTTTTTTTTCAAACTCACTCAGCATTTCTGTCCAAGTCAGATAAGGAATATGTTTTTTTCTACTCCCATTTTTAAGTTTTGCCTTTAAAATATTATTTCAGCACCTTTTTACTTTACCTGTTTCAGGGATCTCATTTATATATTTATATATTTAATATTCCTCTGCCCTAAAGTTCCATATAAGATCAAATATTCAAAGGTACCAAGTAGCCCCCAATTATTCCAGGTTTACATCTCAGAGAAAAATCTGGAGTCAAAACCCCAGAGCGATGTCTGCGCCGCCGATTTTATTGTTATTTGCATGTACTATAGTGTCCCCCATAAAACCCACACGTCTCTGATTTACGGAATGGCCTCTCACCTCAGAGTTAGCTTTTCCTTCTGCAGACCCATAAAATGCACATAAGGAAAAAATAAGGGCCACGGCAAACATAAAAGTGAGCTGAACTGCGGCAGCTTTAGACCCAGCAGTTTCTGGTTGTTCTGCTTCTGCAGAGGAGCGGCCAAGTGAGAGGCAGGACCCTTCGATGGCACCGCAGCCCAGCTGGGGGCTCAGGGGTCAGGGAACATCACGCACCAGAGGGAACTTGTGACACATCCACAGTTTTTTGTTTGTTTTGAAATTAACTCAGAGCAGAAACGCTTTTCGGACCAGATACTTAATGATTGTGCATGAATCCCGTGACCGGGACTGATCCCACCACAGCACTGCACTTTTAGAAGAACCTGCCTGATGATGATGGCAAGGAACGAGCAGTTGAGATCCCTAGGTTATGGTCCTAGCTCTGTCTGAAATTCCTCCACAGGAAAAAAAAAAAAGAAGAAAACCAGAAATTTGGAGAGCTTGCCAGCAGGGCACTCCACTGACTCCCAGAGCACAGCGTGTTTTTATTTTCTTTCTTAGCAGCAGGAAGAACCTGTTTGTGCTGCTTTGCTTAAATTTGTTGGTTTGAGCAAAACTACCAGCTGGCCGCTCTGCTGGGGGAACGAGACCACCACGAACTTCTGGGGGTGAGAGGGGCCAGTCTGTGTTTCTGGCTCACACCTGGGGTGTTTATCCGGGTGGAGAACTGGATGCCACATCCCACAGGGAGCTTCCTTCTACCACAGAGTTGGAGCGTGGTGACAGAATGCTTTTGAGTGAGACCTCTCCACAGGTACTCAAAACTAACGTCATCGTGAAGTAAATCGCGTGGAAACACGGACAGTTTTACTGCTACTACCTGCCCACTCCCATCACTTGGCAAAGGCTAGAGCTTAAATAAATGGACTTGGACTCGCAATGGCTTCAGATCAACCCCCAAAGGCATTATAACATTTCGATGCTCTATAATTTCATTAGTCTGGTTTTATGTATATATATATCTTTAATTTGAAGTATTTTCTCCTGTGCTCTGATATTAGAGTCAATCGTGCAGCATTGCACTGGCTTTTTGGCAATGACCATTCAGCAGGCTGGTGAAAAAAAAGAAAGAGAACTCACAGGCTGCTTTTTCAAGTTTTTCTATATGCAGGATTTCAGCCACGTCACTTCTACCCATTTTAATGGCCTTATGTAACAAAACTCCCTTTCACGTGTTTGGGCTAGTACTTAAAGCACCGTAATGTATTTGGGCCCTGTTTGTCCACACAACGAATATTCCCTAAAACATGCTTAGGGGTCTGAATGACAAGAGGGAACAATTTATCTTGTGATGCTTTTTGTGGCCACTGCCTCCAGCTGTGCTTCAGGCATCTCTCTGCAGACATCCTCAGCTATTCACAAGGGAGCTGCTGAGATGCCAGTTCGCTACTCAGTGTATGAAAGAACACTACACTTGGGACAGGTTTACCTCAACATAACGTCCAGACCGTGAGTAGCTGCCGAACGCAGAGCTGAGACACCACCCTGGCCGGGTGGGAAGGGCAGTAAGGACCTCTGAGAAATCATATCCATCAGAGATTAAGTCATCCCTGCTTATCGGTCACAGCCCTTTGGCTCTTAGTTGTCATTCACGCTTTGACACAGCCCCAGCCCTATCCAGAGGCCTTCAGGTAACTAAAAATAGAAATTACATCTATTGCAAAGCCTTTGTGAAAGAGATGAAATGAGGATTTCTGTGAATAAGCATTCAGGTGAAATCTTCCCAAAATCTTCGGGATTTTTGACAACAGATATAACATTAAAGTATTTTTGTTTGGGGGTTTTGTTGGTGTTTGTTTGTTTTTTAAATCACGTTGTTTTGTTCTCCATGTGACAGGCAAAACATGAGTAGGTCAGTTAATAATGGTAGATTTGGTGGTATTTGCTGCTTTGGATCGGTGCCTAAGCAGACTAAATCAGATACACACATGCTGGCATCACTGGATGTGAGATTACAGAAATGGAGAATTACATACGCCCTTCTAGTAATTAAAATTTCTATTGTATTTGGTGTCTTTATTAGGAGTCCCTGAGCCCTCTTAATTCCCAGTGTTAGAATCCCCGTTGCCTATTTTTAATATTCTTGCCATGTAAATACATTTTTCACATCGCTTTAAGGACCTTGTGTGAATAATACCCAAATAAACACAAAACAGTGAATCATATAATTTCTAGATACCTCTCATGCAAGTCGTACGAATTCAGGTCATGGAGCGCAGTGAATTTATGATGATGCTATACTGGCTTGTAACACCAATTAAACAAAAGAAGTAGATTGCTTTAGCTGTTTTGTAAAAAACTTTGAATATTTCCTTTGCATTTTGTTTGCCAGGAGCTCCCAGCGAGCCTCAGTCCAGTGCATGTTCTCACGAGCTGGTCCCTCCCATTTGCATTTTCGCACTGCCACATTGCTGCGGCTGTGACACGCAGAAGGAAGAGACCGTTCGTTTAAGAAGGGCAAAATTCAGTATTGCCGAAGGGAGGGCAGCGGGCTGGCCCGGTCACCTGCTCCACTGCGAAGCGGGACCTGCAAGCAGCGACTATCACAGCCTCTGAAAACTGGCTAAGGTCAAAAGCGAAATGACTAACTGAAGAGGTGAATAATGCAAATACCAGAGGATTTGGTACATGGTTCTTAAACGCTCTGACCTCGCTAAACTGTCCATGCAATCCCAGAGCAAGGCGGCGGTGCCATTTTGCTCCTAAATCTCCTGTGACCAAACGGTTCCCTAGGTAAGAGCCTTGATGTTTATGGCTTTGACCATTGGAGGTGTGGCCTGAAACATTTTGCCTCGGAGTTTTAGCTGTAGATGCTCTGCTAGGTCTTTATCTGCTGTTTCCCATAAGAAGGGGCAGGCTCGACACTGCTCAGCTTCAACATATTGTGAACATTTTCTCAAAGGAGCAGGACATACCTGCAAGCAAAGCTGTGGCAATGTCATACCTCGTTCTTTCAGAAAGGCTCCGTTCTCTGTGTTCAACAGTAACTCCTGAAGTCTGACATGTTCCTGAGAAGGAAAACGGTCTTCCCTGGTTATAGACTCCCCAAAATATGCTGGATATCTGCCTCAACAATGGGTACAAAACTTCAGCCACCTGAAGAATGGGTCAGAAAACTGGAGGAAAACAGGCATAGAGATTTCCTGAAGAAACAATACTGTGCTATTTTCTTAGTGGGATCAAAACCAAAGTGTTTTGATGGACGGTGTTTTAAATGACATGGAGATTTTAGTTAATAACTGATTTTTTTTCCCCAACATGCAAAACAATTTTCTCCCCTCAAATAGTTACATTTTTTCCAGCATTGGTTTACTTTCCCAAAGAGCTAGAAGCGATACCGAACGGTCTGAGTGCACGTTGAACACTTTTTTCTGGGAGGCTACAGGCACAGCAACATCTTGCGAAAAGTTTTGCTGGGGAGGTTTCAACGCTGTATGTTTCTGCGACATTTTCAATGACAACATCTGGATATGGACCACATGGCCACCTACCACACCCTCTGAGAGAGGCTGGGTGACATTTCTGGTTAAAACTCCCATCACTGAAAACTGCAGAGCTGTCTTCCCAAAATACTCGCAGATGACTCTCACTTTTGCCAGATTTTTCATCCAAGTTCAGAAGAAACCATTCCAGGGTCAGAGAATTTTATTTGTAGAGGCTTTAAAAAGCTCAAAATCAACATGAAATGTTTCTTGTTGAGAGAAATATTTTGTCCATTATGAAATGTATTAACTTTGCAGTCCTTCAATTTTTAATGTCTGGGGTGTTTTTTAGGGAGCCAGCAACTGCAGGATCAACCACCTCATGGTAAACCTTGTCTTTTCCAAGAGATTGTGCGAGGCAGAGAAGATGTACAGCAACTGTTCCCAGATTGCCTAAGTGACCTGAAAGCAAGAGTGATTTTCTTCATCTCAGGCAAAAAAATATGCACCAAAACACCTGCATGTACGCCTTTGCATATGATGCAAATGCTTTGGGGCCAGGAGAGGGCTCTGGACACGGACACAAAAACGTTTTCCGGAAGTGTGTCTTTTTGTCTCACCTGTACCCTTCTGCTCCCTTACCTGCATTCGGTGTCAGTGACCGGTGAGAGCTGTTTGCTGAGCCCGGAGTCCTCTTGGGCAACCTATTCTCTCATTAAATTTATGAGATACATTGTCACGTCCCTCCAATGTTCAAGAATAAGAGGAAAAAATAGCTTCTTATTCCAGAGGTTTTCATGTAACGGAGGACTGCCAAGCCTTAGTCACTCCTTGCTTGTTAACGTTAACGTTCAGCATGGGAAGAAGAGCACAGGGGAAGCCCCCAGCCCACGCGGCGTCCGTTCCTACCTCCCAAGGTTCAGCTGCCCCGAGGTGGAGTCCCTGCTCACCACGCAGGGCCAGCCGTAACACTCAGAAAGGCCAAGCCAGGAACAGCGCTGACCCAGAGCCGTCGTGACAGAAAAGCAGCCACGCTGTCCCGGCTCAGTAGATGACTAGGCCATCGAGACCAATGGAAATAAGCAGATTTCTTACCCAAACTGCTTCGCCACCTGCTTACTGAGGTTCAGCACTTGGCTTCCCGCGTTGTGAAAGAATGGGAAACATCAGAGCTCGAAGGAGCATCAGCCAAACCATGGCAAAACAGAAGGACATCCTTCTCTCCACTGCAGCTTCAAAGGAACAGCAGATCTGCCTCCCTCCACCTCCTTCTCTCCACCTTGCAAATATTGTGAAGGGAGGCTGTGCATTAAGCAAATACGCTTCTCCTTGGGTGCTGTGTACACCAGACTTCCACTTCTTCAGATTTTACACCAAAGTAGTTGCATTATTTCCAGCTTTTTACCCCTTATCTACTGCCATGGCATCTGATAGATAATCTAGCGGGCAAACCTGATGAAAGCACAGGTTTCTCCCTTCCCCCAACACAGGGGCACAAGCACGTATAAATGTGTTCCAGCTAATTTAACAACATAAAGGCAAAACATTTTACATGTAGGATCCGGAACCATCACTTTCCAATGTCAAAGGTCACATGAAATACCTCTTACGTTGTCTCAGCCTATTTCCTGGCATAGAGTCGTAATCTCCGAGAACACATAAATGTTTCAGTATTAGTACTAAGAAGCCACATGAGGGAGCATTTGGAGAATTGAAATTCTTTCCTTGTATCATTGTAAATAAGGGAGGGAATCAAATGCGATCCCTCTGGGATATATAGAATTCAGGCAAATCTAGAAGTTACAATCCATTTCTCCACTGCTACAGAGACACAGAATTTGTGATTCCCACTGAAGACAAAGGGTTGCTAAAAAAAAGCCCATTAGTGGTCTGAAGCAGACAAGCTCTTACTCTTGCCAAGGTAGCCTGTGACTGGTACACCTGAAAGGGAGCGCAGATAAGGGGGTTCACACTTCCGCTACGTGACAAGATAAGACACGCTGTGCAGGTTATTCTAGGCTGTGCGTGGCAGCGGTGCCAGCTTTCCAAGATCACCAGCAGCTTCGGATGACAGTGGCGGGGAGTGCTAAAGTCCCAGTTCCTGCCGTCTTCTGACTAGGCAAGTAGCTCAGCCTACATGCTTCTAAATAACTTGTACATCTTATGCTTTTATATCTTATGGTTTACAAAAGAAAATAAACCCCGCAGGCACATAAAGTGAAACCAATCTCAATATTTTTATAAGCTGACTCACAATTTTTTGAGTGTTTGAGGTTGGCAATACTGAAGCTAACCAATATGGGAAATGAAAAAAAAAGGCAGCATGAACCGTCATGGGAAATGGGTATACACTTCTGTTCCGTACCGTTGTCTCAGAAAAAAAAACAGCTGCAGCTTGAGCTATACTCACTGATGGAGTTGTCTCAGTCAAAGAACAACATCCAATGACTGTTCTGAGAACAGTTTTGCTAGTAGTGCTAAATGGGTGTTGAATGAATAAAAAATTTAGCACTCTACCTCCAGAAGTCAACGTCCATAGCAATCGCTGCCGATCAGAGGAACTCATATTAAAAGACGTTTTGAAATCAGTAGAAAAGCACTTCACCAAAATCCCATTTTTTCCTCGTGATTTACATCTAAAATTGACGAAAGAGGAAGTAATGAATGAACCCCATGAAAACCAGGTTACGGCTATGATGTTTTGAGCACGTATTCCTGTGAACGTTTGACTAAAAAGTTTGGAACTGATTTTAAGGGGCAGAAGCCCCTTCTTTCCTTCTGCCTAAACCGCGTCACCCACTCCAGCCATGGCAGAAAGGTGGAAGAGAAAAAGCGAAAAGAAAAATAAACCCAAACTTTAAAAATGAGAAGGTTTGCTCGGACTGGCTGGAGGAGGTCTGGGGTGCTCCTCACGGCAGCGGTGGGCGCCTGCTGGTCCACATCAGGTCCAGGATGCCTGGTGGCCACCTCCAAGCTGCAGAGGGGCCGGGCTGGCTGCCTGCAGGGTAGCCCTGCAAATCACAGCGTGCAACTTATCTGCATTTAAAATAATCCCAGTTTTTCTAAGGATTAAACTTAACCCAGATAGCTCCAATGAGCCGTTTACGGCTCAGTCCCCCGCGCAGACGTGTCTCTGCAGCTGAGGGGGGAGCAAAACTCTGGCACGGGAGCACGTGTTCGAGGGCAGGACCCCCGCAAGCCTCCTCTGCTGCCGAAACCAGCAACCTGGATGTGCACGGCCTGATGGTGCGGGAGAGGCTGGCGTTTGCCCCCTCTGATTTTTAGTGTTTCCACTGCTTGCTTACTGGTTTTCTTCACATGAAATCATCTGACAGTTTTTATTAAAGCGGAGAAGGCCTGAAAGTCTGGTATTTGCCGTTATCCTCATCTCCAGAGAACAATTCTTTGCAGCTCCAGTAAATAGACCTTAAAAGACAAATGGTATTATAGTGTTAATTTCAAAGTGAATTATTCAAAAAGTGCTCCATATGTCAGCAAGCATCATTTTGTGGAACTATATTAATGTCTTCCTTAAATACAGTTCTCCCTTTCTAAAAGCTGTTTTATAGATCCAGGAAATATGTCTGGTATGGAGAAGTGCTTATTGTAAAGGATGTTTTAGCAGTTGTGTTCAATTAAAGAGGAAGGCAGGATGTAGCCCTGTATAAGAAATAGCTTAACAGCAATAATTCCTTGGGGCTTGGGAATCTTCACACTTTCAGATACTGCACAGTTATCCATCCATTCAAGGCACCAGTTTTGTTTCATATTCTGTATTTTACATCAAAAAAAGAAAAAAAAAGATAATACTTCCTTGTGACAGGACTCTGTAGAGAACTGAGAGACTGAAAATAAAAAGAAACGGCTACTTTTCAACAGAGATGCCTGAAAGTAAATCACTCGGGAAGGACCCCAAAGCTTCCAGGATCAGCTGAAACAAATAGGAAACTCCCAGTGCTGACAGGAAAGGACCGCAAAATTCCGCTTTATCCCACTGACTCAACCATCAGCTCCCTTTCTCCCATTTCTCAAATTCAAAGGATGGCAAGAAGATACACGAGCAGCAGAAAACCTCTCTAGATCTCCCCATATTGACACGTTATTGGACACTGCTCAGCAAGCAAAGGCAGCCTTGATTTAAGAGAGATCGTATGTGCTTTGAAATTGTACAGCAATAAAGAAGCTCTTGGGAGTCCCTACGGTAAACCTGGTTTTCTGGATTTCTCTCGTTCGGCTGAAAGGACCGAAACTCCCTGTCTTTGGTGTTCCACATCCTTTTCATGAACTCTACGGCACTGAGGATTAAAAACAAACAAATGGAAATATTAAGAGGATTTAAAATGTCTGCGAGGTGGCTGTGCCCCTGTCATCTTTAGAAAATAACGGCTGCATCTATGTTTATGTGTGTTACCAAATTGCTGAGAGGCTCAGCCAGGCTTGGGGTCCTACAGCGAGGGCCGGTACAGCGAGAGGCACGGAGGTGACAGCAGACAAGGATTGTTCTCATCCCTGTTGTAGAAGGGATAATTGCAGCATGGGGGAGATTACACCCAACCGAGCACCAGTCGCAGCGGGTACCAGTGCAAACACTAGCGCAAGGGACATGACAGAAAGCTGCAGCTGTCACCTCGGTGTCTTACTGGCATCATGGCTAGAACCGTAAAAATCAATGGCTCCCCCTCCAAAACCAACCTGCCTGAAAAAACCCTCTGAAAAAACAGGTCTCTGAGCCTCTCCAGTGCACTTTATTTTGTCCGCAAAAGGAAAGCGTTATTTACCGGTAAAAGGGATGTCAGAGCTTTGTCCTGGCTCTCCATCTCTTACTACACAGGTGAAAAATGCAGTGAGACTCTCTGTTTTCTATATGATTATATCAAATACGCTGTGGATTATTACACCGAATTGCAGAACCAGTGCTATTATTCCAGCCTGTTCTTGGTGTTCACTTTCAGATGTTCCTCTCCTAAGCGGTGTGCTGATCTCCACAGTTCGTACGTAAAACAGAGAGCAGAGAACATTTGTGGTGACGCTTTTCAAATCCATTAGAACTCCTGTCGTGTCCATCTGTCCTGCAAACCGCACACACCAGCGGGTCCCCGTAACCCCCAACTCCTGCAAATGGCACTAGCAGTTAGTGATGGAAAACAACAGACTAGGATCTCTTCTGTTCAGCGATTTTCAGACTTTTACAGTGAGCGTGACCTCCTACGCATTTGAACTGATCACAGTGTTGTCTTTTACATTGACAGTTAATAGGAATAAGATAGTAGTGCAATATTTAGTTATTGGTGATGACTTTTGACTTTAATTCCCCACCTCTGTTAAAAAATTAATCCCAATCAAAATTCATAGTAAAGGCAACTAATTTTAAACTGCTCTTCTCTGTGAAAAACATCCATTGGCATATTCAACCACCTTACAAAAGTCACCTGCATGGAAACTGGCCAGGAAGAAACAAAAATTATGATATTTTCTTAGGGACAATTAGACAATCTCATTCTACCTATAGCAAGTCAAACAGGCTCAGGCAAGGACCTGTACAACCTGTTCACCACTGGCTTCCGATAGCACTGTGGTGTCCTGGCCATACTGTAAAAGCCTAGCTCAAGAGTAGTGCTAGTATTACTGCATAGCACCCCACAACCTTTCCTCAAGATCAGGGAGCGCTGTGGGAAGTGCAGCACAGGAAGCATGAGAGGTGACCTCAGTTCTCTCGTTCTGAACCTACAACAGGAGAAGCACCAGGAGGAGGAGAACTTGACAGAGGTGCATCACCCAGCAGCCAGAAGGGTCGGCTGGAGG
>NW_010415383.1:0-266 GCF_000710305.1 Buceros rhinoceros silvestris
CTCAGCCGCATCCTCCCGCCGCTTGCCTTCTGGTAGCTCTTCCTCGGAAACAGAATAAATACCGAGGTGAGGAAGGGGGCGAGGGAGCGGGCTGAGGAAGGAGTCGGAGGTTCAAAACACTCCCCGAATGTGGGAAATAAAGGGCGTCTTGAATGCAAGCGCCGCTGGCTCCCCGCACCCCTGGAGAGGAGGAGGTGGAGGGAGACACCGCTGGCAGCGTCTGCGGCGGGCGCAGGGGCTGGTCCCGCGCCCGGGCGGGGACACCC
>NW_010415383.1:374-3269 GCF_000710305.1 Buceros rhinoceros silvestris
GCAGGCTTGGCACGGGGACCAGCCCACGGAGTAACCCACTGGGATGGGACCGAGTGTTACTCAGCGCGCCGGCACCGCGGCACTTGCCAGAGGAGCTGCATAGTGGGACTGTTACACATCAGCGTGAATCTCCACGGGTCCATTTGGATGTAAATGCTAGTATGGAAATTCCTATTGCGTTTCGCATAGCATGAGCGTTGCAGTAGAATAAAAAATGAACGTTAGACCAGACGGTCTCACAGTAGGTGCTTTTTGAACTGAATCAAGTAAAGGCGTTTTGTGTTTCTTCAGCAGCAGCAGCAGCAGGAGTACCAGCTCCCCCACGAGAACTTCAGATCCCAGCGATCAAAGCTCTCCACTTTCATATACTGTTCAAAGAAAGGGTAGTCATGATTTATCCACGACAAGAAAATAGATATTAACCTTCCTTCCGTCCTTCCTTCCTGTTTTCAGATTCTTTCCTCTGTGGTGCCAGCTCTAACTGTGATGTGTAAGAAGACCAATATCTGGCAAACTACACAAAACTGCGCTCCTAGGAAGGGTGCTCCTCGGTTGCTGTGATGAATTCTTTTTGGGAAGCCCGTGCTTGGGTGCAGCCATCGATACTGATTGAGTTGACAGCAGGAAACGCACCCCACAGCTGTAAACGCTGAGGGGGTTCCCTCCCCCCCTCCCTGGGTTGTTTTTCTTGCTCAGTGGAAGCGATTTGGCCATGGTGAGCTCGAAGAGAGTGTTTTTAAACTTGCGGGACTTTTTGGTAGGCACTTCCCCCTGTTACTCATGTGTGGTTTTGTGCTCTGGAAGGATGAATTTCTGAATAGCTTGTCCTTCTCGCAGAATGGAAGGGGGGCTGCGCTGTCTGTGAACGATCCCGAGCACCCGCCGGGTGCGGGCAGGGGGTACCCCTGGCAGCGGGCGGGCAGGGCTGCCTGCAGCACCGCTCCCTCTGCAGCAAAGCTTAGAGGAGCCGCAGTAATTCCCTCCTCCGTGATATCAGGTGGACTCTGGAGGGGGATGCGAAGGCAAGATGCGGGGTGTCCCTTGGTGAGGAGCGTTGGGGATGGAGCAGTTGGAGGATGAGCAGGCGCTTCCACAAGCGCCGGGAGGAGAAACACGCCCAGCCTCTGCGCTGGGAAAATGCTCTCATGGGCAAAAATCCTGCCTGTTAATTAGGGCTTCATATTTACATGCCACCCAATTTAAAAATAGATTACACTTAAATCAGAAACACATTTTCAGCTTTGTTCCGATTTTGTCACTGCTTTTTCTTTTGTCTGCCCTCTGGCTCCATCAGCCCCTGGCAGCGCTGCCTGGCCGAGATCAGAGGAGCTCGGAGCCCCTGGGCATCACCCAACACTTTGCCTCACGTATTTCATTCTGGAGACACATGGGGCAAGGTTACTGCACCGTGAGGGAGGGCTAAATGTGTGGTAAGACGTTACCTTGAAAGGAGACTATAAAAATCGACCTGATGGCTTTATCTAGGCACAGTCAGGGACAGAAATAGGTCTCTGGTGTCACACTGGAGTTGTAAAACCAGTTGAGAAAATGGTCACCAGCGAGTAATGTGAAATTTATTTATTGATTATGTCTCTGTTAAAATCTCAAAGGAGACAGCATCTGCTGAGCGCAGGACTGATTTTTAGCGTGTTTTCAGTGGAAGCTGGCCCAGGGCTTAGAAATCACTTAGAAATCACTAAGCCAGGCTTTGCTGCCGAGGCAGAGGAAATAATTTCAAAAGCCACCATCTCCTCCTTTCTTCTGGCTTTTGACAGGACCTTCAGCTTTCCCCGGAGCAGTAGGACCACTGAAGCCAAAGGCATGACCCAACATCTCCTGGGCCAGCAAAGGCCGGCAGTTTTTCTGCCCTTGCTTCTTACCTATTTTTTGCTCCTTACCCTCCCCTCGGCGGCTCCCCGCATACCCAAATACGAGCCGGCCGCTATAAATAGCTGGAAGGACGTGCCATCCTCCTGCCACCCTGCCGTGCTGAGCTCGTAGCCTGCAGCATTCCCCCCCCCACCCCGGCTTGGGGCAGAAGCGGGGAGCCGGGAGGGTTGGGGGCACGGAGGCGGGCGATGCTTTCCTCTCCGCTGTCACTGCGAGCGCCTCCCGTCTGCCACTCCGGCTGGGGCCGGCAGGATCCCCGCAGCCCCCTCCCGGGGCTGGAGACGAGCCGGGGCTGCTCGAGGCAAGTGGGAGGTCTTTCTCTGCCTCCCCACGCCGCCGGAGGTGGGGGTGGGGGAAGCGGCCCCAGCACCCAGGGACCCATCCACGTCCTCCCCCGGCGTGTCTTGTCCTCCTCCTCCGAGCCCGGCTGCTCCCGAGCATCCCCAGCCCCAGTCAGGGGCTATTCGGGGTGAACGTGTTCATGAGTTTCTTCTGCTGGAAATGAAGTTTCGTGTAGGTTCAGTCCTAGGAAAGGGGGTTTTCCTGTAAATCTCTGGCAGCTGACAGCCTGAAGTGTAGTTTGTAAGATAACAGGCTTGTTCTTTACTGTCTCAGCAGTTCCCATTCTAGCCTGTCTCTTGTCAAAATCAGCTTTTTTTTTTTTAGCCATCCTTTTAAAAGACTTGATTATTGTACAATATATGATAGAGGGGAAAAGGGCTCTTTCCAGAAAGCACCACTGCTTTCAGACAACATGTTGACATACCCACCGTGCCCTCCTCCCGGGGAAGGAGCCAGATGTGTCAGCTCCGGCAGATGCGGCGAATCGAGTCTAGCCAAAGAAACGTGGAAAACCGTCGAGAGAGAGAGCGGTTTCGCATTAGCCGACGCTGAAGGGAAGGCAGCTTGCCGTCCTATTTTTATTTACGTGCTCCGCCCATCCCTAAAAGTGCCTGTGTGCCCGCTGGGCCATGCCCCCCTCCCTTTGCCCCCGCAGGCTGGGGC
>NW_010415383.1:3482-8626 GCF_000710305.1 Buceros rhinoceros silvestris
CCGCTGGCAAGGGCAGGTGCAGACTGCATTTACTGTGGAGTGGGGAAGAGAGGGGTAGTTCGTTAAAGGTGGTTTTATAATGAAGGGCACTGGGGAAGAGGGGGAACTGGGTCACTGATTTATTGTAACAGAGGATTTAGCGTCCCGCTAATTGCTTTGCAGTCGCTCTGTGTCAAATGTGGTGCCTGATCTCTTCCTTTCCCTCCGTGCTGCAGTTTTTTTTTCTTGTAAAATTCAAATGCTGCTGTCTGAATCCTGGCTTTCCCTGCATTTTACTGGGGAAGATGATTTAGTGTGCTTTAATTCGTCCCTGCCCGTGTGTGAGGAAGAAAAGAAAATCGAACCATTTGCAGTTAATTTCAAACAATGAGCGCGATTGTAAAGACACAAAGGCAATGTTTGATTTGCTGTAATAATGTAATTATAGCCCTGGAGTATCGGCATTAAGGGTGTTGCCATTCATGGGCATAAGCAGTTCTTTGGAGGAATTCTTTCTTTCTTTGCACTGCTGAAGGGAAGGGAGGGAAGGTTTGAAACTGCGGGCGTTGGGTGGAAAAGTGCAAGCTGATTTCTGTGGCAGCTATTTACCAGCATTTCTAGTGTCAGCTCACAGTGATTCATTTAAGAAGGAGCTACCGCTTTCTTAAAAACAAACACAAAAGCGCAAGGCTTCGAAGCCGATGGAAGACGCCAGCTGCTCACAGAACCAGTGGTTTGCTGGCTGCCCAGGCAAGGCCGTGCTGTTTGGCTTATTTAGCTTGAGCGTAAAGTTAAAACACGCTGATGAAATACTAGATGGCATCCACACCAAAAAAGTCACCAAGTTACGATGTCAAAGCGCTTTCTGTATGAATGGGTTCACTTAGCTGTAATGTGTTTGTTACTGGTTTGTTTTAAATGGTCGTGATTGCAGTGAGGATATTTATCACTTAGAAAATTCATCTATTAAAATAGTACTGACAATAATACATCACTTGCTGTTGACACGTTCGGTAGATTTAAGATGTGCTAGCCGGTCGGGATATTTTTAAATACCTATTTTTAAATAGGATTTTCTTTTCTTTACATGTGATAATCAACAGACTTTTTACCCTGATGGTTTCCCTATGCATATGCATAGCCAGCAGGATGGGGCACTTTTGATTGTAATGTGAGGATTAGAATACTAAAGCTTTGTGTACAGTTTGCTTATTCCAAGTGGAAGTAGACGGTCTTTGCAAGTCTGAAGAAAGTCAATATACCATTAAGTTCTAGTGCAAACACATTTGCATAGGGAGTGTATGGACTCTCGAAGGTCTGGTCCTTCCCCATCCTTTTTGCATGAATCCACTGTTGTTTCCACAGAAAGGAGGGGGGAAGGGGGGATCAAGCCCCGGTGGAAACAGCTACTCGGGGACCTCTTCCCTGTGGCCAGCAGGTGGGCACTGAATCCCCTTTGTGGTGGCAATGGTGTGAGATTCCTAGCAACAAGGCTTGATCTGCAGTGGGCTGGAGTTTGACCATGACAGCTTTGGGAACTGCTGGCCTGAGCCGGGTGCTGCAGTTGCTGATACCAGCTGGTGGGTGACTACATGGAGAATTTGTCATTCTGAATTTTGGATGGGGCAGCAGAGGTTTGCAGCTCTTAGGAGCAAACCTTTCAAACCCAAGCGCCTAATGAGAATTAACCTTCTAGGCTGGGGGTGGTTGGGGTCTGACCATGGGCTCCACATGTGTCCACTGGTAGGGGATTGCTGCAGGAAGGAGGGTCCTTTTAGACTGGGATTATTTTTTTCTAATGCTTTTCTAAAGTAGCTTATTTGAGCTGCTCTTGGGACAAGTTGGCTCAAGCTGAATGAGGCCACCACACATGGTGCAAGACCAGGCTGACACCATCTGTTTAACTGGTGTTAGGATCAGAGAAACTTCAGGTCCTGGGCAGGTGAGCCTGCCAAAGCCTGTTGAGGTGGCCACCTACTTCCTCTGGAAAAGTTGCCGCCATTGCTGCCTGACAACTGTTGACGGAGCAGCTTCTTTGTCCCAGTCACTCCACTGCTTGACATTGCTGTAGGTGCACCTTGCAGGAGATGAGGCGTCTAAGTCGCTTGGGCATCCTTCAAAGTTGTTAGTAGCCGTTGATAAAAGGTGTCAGCACTGGACATTTATGTGGGTGGAGAGAAAAAAGCAGGCAGTGCCACCTACTGATGGCTCTGTGGAGGCAGCTCGCTGCTGCTAACAGATGTCCCCATAGCCCCAAGGAGCTTGGGATGGAGTGGAGAAGGGCAAAGAGAGCAGACAGATGCGGTTTGGCGAGGAAAGAAGAATTACACAAAGTGCTTCTTTATTGCGAGACTGCTTCCCGAAAGGCCCAGATGTTATCCTGCACTTCCAAGAGTGAAGAAAGGAACTGTTAACAAGAACTCCAGAGCTGCTGGAAGCGTGGAGCTGATACAATTGCAAACCAGCTCTAACCGTTTGTGTCACTGGAAGGCAAGCTGTATGTCTTGATGCCGAAGTCGCCAAATAACATTTTTTTCCCCCATTGAATTATAGGGTATGGCAGAGAGTGTTCAACTTGTAAAGCCGTTGGCAGGAACAGCTTTCCATAAGGCACGTGCCATCAAGAGAAGTTAAAAGGACTATGTCGTCTGTCCTTTTGAAAGCACCATTCATAAAACTAATCCCAATCATTTGTTGAATGATTTCTGTGATTGCTTCTCAGTTTTATATGCCATGTAAATAATTCCAGAAGATTCTGGTTTGAATTTCTGACTCCTTTATGAGAGCTGATGACTTGCAACCTCATCCAGTTTCCTCCAGGGGAGCCTGGCACTGCTCGTTGTGTGCAGCAGCTTGGGGAGATCACTGGTCAACATGGGATGCTGTGGGTTCTCTCAGGCTGCCTGTCTTTTTGATAGGAGAGACAATGAGTGAACAGGGTCACTTCAGCCTGTCAGTGTTCTGGCCTGGACGTTAGTTATGACCAAGGCAGAATTGCAAGGGAAAGCACATGCTTTCTTAGAGCTTCTCCTTTTACTCCCCACTGTCCCCAAGTGTGGGGTAACCAGGTAAACCTCTTCTCTTCTGGTGATAGGACACGTGGAAATGGTTCAGAGCTGCACCAGGGAAGGTTTAGAGTGGGCATTTGGAAGCATTTATTTATCAAGAGGGTGGTCAAATGTTGGAACAGGCTTCCTAGAGAGGTGGTTACTCCCCCAAGCCTGTCAGTGTTTAAGAGGCATTTGAACAATGCCCTTAATAACATGCTTTAACTTTTGGTCAGCCCAGAAGTGGTCAGAAAGTTGGACTAGATGATCATTGTACGTCCCTTTCAACTGAAGTATCTTGTCCTGACCTATCCTGGCAATGGATCCTTGTGGCCCTTTCGTACATGCTGTGTCTTCTGGTTGCAGCCGTATTTTGGGAAGGGCAGGTAGGGCTGTGGTGGCTGGCCAAGGAGGCAGGAGATGACCCCTGAAAGGGCATGCCAAGGGCTGGTAGAGCTCTACTTCTCCATCCCTCTGCTTGCTGTGTGGACACAGAGAGCATTGGTGGACTAAGGCATGAGCTTGGGCCGTGCTTGGAAGTGTTGCAGCCCTGGTTTGTGAAGCGTCTGGTTTGTGTCAGATATGCAAGCTGGGTTTTTAAAAGGTCTTCATGGATTTTTACACCACTCATCTGGTGGTTCAGGTAGATGCCTTGTGGCATCTTGTTCCCACTGCAATTTTTCATTTCTGTGATGGCCTTGAAAAACTTGACAAGAACTAGTTCTCACAGGCATTACGCTAATACTAATATTGACTCTAGACGAATTTTAAATGGGTTGTTATTTTTTGCCACTCTCAGCTGAACCACTCATTTTGGGTAGTAGACACCAAACATGGACATTTTATACTGCCTTAGGCCACAATTGGAACAATACATTTGGGAAAGTGTTCCTTTTTTCTTTGACTGTGTAGCTGCAGATAGACTCCAAGCTTATTTTAAAGCTCACCCTGATAAAGTACAGAGTGTTATCACTTAGATACCCAAGAGAGGAGAATTATACAGACAGGTATAACGAATCCAAGTCAAGCCTTTCCGAATGTGCGGTGCACAGAGGTTATTTCATAGATTTGTAATGCCAAATCATGTCATAACGAAGGGCTAAACTTGCGGTGCAGTGGAACTGAAGGCTGTGGCTGTGGCTGGAGGTCAGGGGAGCTTCTGGTCTGGCTGTTTACAAGATAATGAACTGTACCTCCACTGATACCAGCCCGTTTCTGGTGAAATCATGCTTGTATGAGTGATCTCTTTCTTTTCGCGGGAAGGCTTTACAAGCACAGGTTACTTGTGTGACTAAATATTTGCAGGGCTGAGCCTTGTGCAGTGCAATGCAAATTCAAAGTGCTGTAAATGTTTTTAGTAGAAGAGTTTTCTGCTCTGGAGCGTAAGGAAGGCAGGGAGAGCAAAAGGGAGATAACGTTACCAAGTCGTAAGATTATAGCCAACATAATATGTGTCAGAAGAGCTGGTCTGTGTGGGGATGTGTACATACACGTATAAAACATATGGAGATATCTGTGGACCTCTGTGGCTACACCGACAGGTATGCTTAGACAGACACGTGTATTTCTAAATAAAACATTCCAATATTTCTAATAACGAACTGCCGTGTTTAGTAACAGTGCCAGGTACGAGACTCTTGTCCCTTCCAGCTCTTCTGCATTCAGTGTTAATAGTCGTAACTCATTTATAAGTAAAAGCCTAGGCAAAGCTGTGAATTTGGAGCTTAACAGTTGAGTTACCCACCGCTTGCTCTCGGTTTCGGTATCCAGCGGCAGAGGAAATCCTGCCACACAGCTGTCAGCGTACAGTTTCGGTCCCGCTCTTAAAAGCTTCTGCGTGGTTGTGCTGGGGATGCCTCATAGGAAAGTCTTTTTCCAGTGAAGCTCAGCACTTGGCAGGGCTGGATTGCTTGATTTCAGCAAGGAAAATCAATTCCCTTCTCATGCGCTGTCTGTATACGTCCCGTAGCGGGAAGCTGACGTTGGATTAATCTTGGTTAATTTTATTCCTGTCAGGGAACTCATCGTTTTTCCAGGGAGATGCATGTAACAGGTTTGCAGATGCTTTTGGGCTAAGTAGGGGTGGCAATAGATAAGAAAATATTTTAATATATATTT
>NW_010415384.1:0-1476 GCF_000710305.1 Buceros rhinoceros silvestris
TATACAAATTATATTTATATATAATCATATAGTTTTTGCCGTGCATACAGCTGGTCAGGTCCTGATGACATCAATACGTTTGATAATCTACCCAGGATCTTTTTGACACCTTTTGATAGGAAGGATCTCCTGGTAGTTTAGATTGCTGTCACTACTGTTCCTATATGAACAGTTTTAAGCCTCCTTCCACCCCAAGCTTCCTGTAAACCAATCTATTTACAGCCTACAGCCTGGGTTTTTGTGTAGGACATTGCTCTTTGCTTTTAACCCCACCCCCCCAGACCTTTTTGTGATGACCCCTTTTCTGCATTCTCAGGAAACAAACATGGCGCTTACCTCAAAATCATACGGATTCTCATTGCTTTGTAGCTTAACCGGATGCGATAAACTCAGCCCACCAGGATGATTGCCCTTTCTATCTAATTACCAAAATTATCTATCCAATTAGCAAAATTAACAAGCTGGAGAGTGGGAGAAACGTCCAAGCATTTTGTAGGTAAGTATTTATTAAGTATATAGTATCTACTGCTACCTTGGTCTCTGCACATATAGTGTGGTTTTACATATGTTTGCAAGTGAATGCACTTACGAGTGTTCAAAGTTTCCAGGCCATACCTCTAAAATCAATGAAAAGAGACCCGAAGAGAGTTTTGACTTTTAAAAATTCATTGGCATTTTCTCAAGCAAGCCACAAATACAATTTGTACTTTTTGTGGTTTCAATCATTTCAGCCACAAAGCCTGTGACTGCAGGCTCTGCTGTACAAGAAGCACATCTTGATTTTAAAACAATCCAGATGGGGGATACAAAATGTTCACTCAGAGAGAATCTTTGTTTATAAATATATAAAAGGAGCTGGGTTATTTTTTGTGAGTTAAAATTGATTTCTGAAAGATGAAAGATAAACAAAAATAAGCAGCTTTATCTCCAACAAAAACTTGCAGTTTTTTCATGTAAATCCTTTCTTGACAAATAGAAGATGTTGGAATTCTGAAATAAAAATCTGTAAAATTTCGAGTTCATAAGCTCTTAGTTGCTAGTTAAAGAAACTGATGGCATAAAAAGTTCAGCTTCCTCGAGAACACCTGGGGTGGTGAGGGCTCGACATTCCTGTGCAGTTACTAAGGCTAGCAAGCTCCAGGGCAGTGACTATCCTGTGCTTTTTGTTATCCTCACCTACAGCACATTTGGGTGAGCCACAGTGTAGTTCAACACGTGTTTTGAGCTGTCACTGGTCCTAAAAGAGAGGAATTATTACCTTTCTTCTTTTCTGGGTTGATCATATCCAAACCTCACATGAACTTAGAGAAAAGATAGAGCTGGAGTCTAACCAGTCTTCAGGATGACACCACCACCACCACTACTACTGTTACTGCTATTACTACTACCACTACTAAATTTGTTTTCCAGCTGGATCAATTCCCTAATTTGCTTTATCACACAGTTGTAGAGATATTTCAACTAGTATGGAAAGAG
>NW_010415384.1:1639-21905 GCF_000710305.1 Buceros rhinoceros silvestris
GTTTCTTTCAGTGTCACTTGATGTTGTCTTGCAGTAACAATCCACTCACCAATGTAGCAAACCTAATTTTACTACAGGCTACATGAAATGTAATTATCAGGCTATTGCTAAGGGATAAGAGTACACATAAGGGCAGCAACTCCAGCTCCACTAATCCTTGGTAACTCCTTAAATTGAACTAATTTAACAGTGGGTCTAAGCCTTGAGATAAGAATTTGAAAAGAATCAGTCTTAATTATCACAACAGCACGAAGTATATAGCACTTCACATTTTCATAGTGCTTTACCATCACTAGCCAATTAATCAATTCAGCTCCTAATGGCATACTGATATTATAAGCAATTTCAATGTCCTTTGCTTAAGGCTGGGAAAAAATGCTATTAAATCTTCACTCAACTCACAGAAACATTTTAGTAATCAGAAGTATAAAAGTGCCTGACCTATCTGAATGCTAACTGCTTTGTGTGCTGCTTGCTGGGCAAGGCAGGCTGTGCTTCTCCCAGGGGAAGATGACAAGGTACTCTAAAAACCCGTGACTGCAAAAATAAAGGTATTGCAAGAAGATGGAGTGCTAACATTTCCAGGAAACTAGGGGCTATGAGACAAAGACACGTGAAAATCATTTTAGTTTGTTTCTGAAGCACTTTTTTTGGGTTGTTTAATGTATGTGGGGGTAGCACATGCGGAAATAGTTGCATTAGGACAGGATGCAAATGCTGAAAAGCCAAGAAGAAAGACCAAAGCCTAATTCAGTAAATATAAAATCTTCAGAGCAAAATAATTTTAAGAACTGTGGCTTCTGGGAACGGAAACATTTCTCTAAGCAAAAAGAGAAGCTGTTACAGAAGGCACACAGTGTGCGTTCTTGGTGTCAGGGAGTCCGGAGGCAACTGGAGTTGGTCCTGTCCTTCCTTGAGCTCATCTTGAGAGACTAATTTAGAACTGGGTGTATATATGTTGCAGAAAAAACAGGGATAGAGATCTATGTTACCACACTAAGGAATGAATTTGATTTCAAATCAGAGGAAGGAATTCTCCTATGAGTTACTCCAGCGTAAAGCTAGAAGAGCCCAATAGGCCCATGGGCTGTGTTTGAACTGATGAAACTCGGGTGTTCTTAGGTGGTCTCCTGAGCTGGGCCTTCTGGCAACATTTAAAAAATGTTTTCTCCCCTTTTTACAACTGAATTATATCAGCAAACAGATTGTAATGGAAATGAGAACAAACCCTTTATCTGCAGCAGCGTCAATATGTTACACTGAAAAATAAATTATGACCTGTTTGAGCTTTTGCTATTTGCTAATATTTCATCCTATGCCTTCATTAGTGTAGTAATCTCCTCCTCCATTAATCTTCCATGTTTGTGCTTGCATGTAGGAAGAGGAACGTGCAAGAAGAAAATGTAGTGAGGTTTTACTGCTTTATTTTTATTATTTGTAATTCGGTATTGGTATCGATTAACATGAAAGGAACTTGAAGACTTTTTGTTTCATTGTCAACAAGTATTCTGCATCTGCGGTCTTCTGCGTTGATGTTGCCTTTCCCAATACGTCATTACAGAGAAATTTCCTTTATTCTGGTGTGTACAATGTAATTAAACCAGCTTCCCAGGCTGAACAGGCTTTGGCGATGAGGATTTGGACCAGAGGCAGGACCATCAACACAATCGTGATGTAAAATATCATATTAAGACAGAGGCAAAAGGGAAAGACTCCTCAATTTAGATGCATTTGTTTATTTACTTATTTTGTCTATGGTAAGATTGTGATGTGAGGAAGACATGGGAAAGGGTGGCTGTGAAAGCTCTGGATTTTCAAGCAATCTGCCCAAAAATTCAGCAAAAAAATTCAGCTGGAAAATTTATGGAAGAGATTTTTAGAACTGGGTCAGAATTAGAGGTCTTGCTTTCTTCTTCACATACACTAATTTTGCACTGGAACAACTGCACTGACTGTCCACCAAGTTCAACAAAGTTACTCTTGAATTAATAGTTCTGGATGCAAGAGGAAACTCAAGTTCTTAGGGTAAATTATGGATCAAAGCTTAGCTGGAGATGGAATAAATCCATACATTAAAACCAGAAGCTTCACAGTTACAGAATGGATGACACACAGGAAATGAAACTACAACTGTGTCTTGTCAGTTCCAAGAGCAAAGGCCCTTATCTCATGGATAAAAGGAGATACCTTGTATAAGTATTCTTGGCAACTGGTGCCTTCTTATCAATATAGGTCAGTCACTGAAAGGTGGACGCTCATACCTCCAGAGCTGGTGTTCTACAGCAACTGATTCAGCTAGGGATTGGTTCAAAAACCAGCAAAGTTTCTTCAGTTGTTCATGAGTAACTTCATATGACAGGGAGGAATCACCTGTGATATTGTAAGTCAGAGGGTGGACAGAAAGCTCAAGCGAAAAAATCCTTGGAGTACCACAAGAAAAACTTGAGCAAACAGCTATTTCTGTGAGTTTTCAGCAGAATCCAGGTCAGACAAGGGCAGAGAAAGTGGTGTACGTCACCATGTCAATGTGCGTCAATGCTGATGAGGTGGTGGAGCAGCTTTTGCAGGTGACTGACCAGCAGTTGCCTTCGGTCTGTCAAAGAGACCTGTTAGCACCAAACGTGCTGTAAATGACAAAACTGAACACAACTCTCAGCATTTTATTCCTAAGAAGACATCAATGACAAATGCTGATAATCAATGTAATAAAAATTATGGCCTAAAAATCTAATGCTGTTCCTTTGTTATGTTTTGGAAACAGCTTTTGTGTTTATTAATGAACATCTTATTTTCCAAGACAAAATATTTCATTGGATCCTATTCAGTTGCTGTTATCTGTGAATATAATCTGTTATCTAGTGAACATGACTGCTTTGTCTTGTAGAAAATGTTAACATTCAGTAAGACTAACTTCGTTCCCAGAAAAAACATTGCGATTCAGTTCTTAGTGAAACAGATGGACAGTCCTGCCCACAAAATAGTGGTATTTATTCAAATATCACTGAACTAACTGATGCTGAGTTGCTTCAGAAAGAAGCACACAAGATGCTTTCATGATGTCAGCATTTCTGACTATGATTCACTGTGTTAATTATTTCTCATAGAGAGTCATTATCCTGACGCAGAACAAAACTTGTAACTCTTGAACCTGATTTATTTTCCTGATCAATGCTGTTACATGGAAATAAAATACATTACGTTAACCTAACAATATATGATGCACCCATAGGAAAGTGTAGATCAAGTTTGCTTGGACTTTATTCTACAAATAAGTAAGTCACACAAAATATTTTCTAGTTTCTCAGGATCCTCTGTGTTAGATCATTTTAGAAATAACATGCATTTTGAAACTATCTACTCACAATTAATTACCATTCAGTTAATTTATAGCCCCCAAAGAAAGATCCAAACATGAACACCTCATCAATTACAGTTAATCAACAGTAGCACATTCAGAAGGAATGCTTTAAACCCTGCTTTAGTACAGAGATCTTTACCAGATTACTACGGACAACAAGCTCTCAAGCTGTAGGACAGTTCACATTTTCCACCACCCCTAAGGCTAGAACCCTTAAAAGCAACTGTAAGAGGGAAAATTCATGTTTTGCAAAATGCTGATGAGACCCAAATCAATATTCCTTTAATAATTCCCCTGTAGGTATAGAAACTGTAAAAGTTTCGAAATGGAAAGCATCATGAGCCTAATCCAGAAATCTTTATCTTGAAATGAACTCCGTGCAGCTGTAGCTGAGAAGCTGATGGCTTGGAGATATGTCTGGTAATTTCACCAAGAGTTTGTGAAGTAGAGAGGGAAGACACCGTCTGTGTCTGAAGGGAACTCGGATGCCATGGGAGCAGAAGACTTGAATAACTACTGCATGCACCGGAATGGGGGAGAGTCTTCAGAAGAGACTGCTGCCTTTGCAGGGCTCTGGCAGTGATGAAGATGCGGGACAAAGATCATGCCTATAAAGGAGGGGGTAAAGACATGGGCATACATTAGTGGATGAGTATGAGACAAAACAGGAAGTCTCAAGTTGACCCTTGAGGTCATGAGAGGTTGGTGGATTATCAAGTGAAAGAGCAGGGTAGGAAACCTGAAGGTTCCGTTTTGCCCAGGTTACCTCTAAGTCCAGTAGGATGGCAAGAAGCCTGCTGTTTAGGTGATCAAAAAATTAAGGTGTTTTATTTCTCTTTTTTCTTTTCTTTTCTCTTTTTTTTTTTCCCCCAAGATAAACCAGATGGCACAAAACTGAGTTCAGCTCAACACTATTCAGTGCACTTAACTTAGTTATAATGACGGTCATTTTCTCATTAAAATGTTGTTGTTGTTTATCATTAATTGGTTGTTGTTATTCTTACTGGTATCTTTGTCTGGAACATTCACATATAAAACACAGGATTCATTGGTTTTTTCCCCTTGTTTGAAATTAATTCTCACACCTCTTCGAGTTGCTGCATTCCCTTTCTACTCCTGCCTGTATGGAGGAAAATTCTGACCACGGCTTCTCTTACCTCCTGGGAAAGCTGAACACTAATTCCTTCACTTCCAGCAGCATCATTGTAACTTCCATCGCTACTGAAACGGATGGACAATTGCACCCAATAAATAAAATATTAGTGTAAATATCACTGAGCTAATTGATGTTTGTCTGAACCGAAAGAGGGAAAACAAGATACTTATGTGCTGCTAACATCCGTGAGTGTAATTTACAGCATTAATGGCTCCTAACACTCAGCCATTATCACGGCTGCAAAGATTCTGGAATCTAATTTATTTTCTTGATCGGTGGAGCTGAATGCAAAGAAAGCATGCGGGGCTTGTTTTGTAGTAAATCATACATCTATGGCAACAAAATGTAGACATCCTCAAACTTATTTTTTTCCTGAGGAGAAGATAACATCAGGGGTTTAATTTTTCATCTACTTCAGTTATCGAAGAGACAATATTTTTCTTTAAAGAATTTTTTTAGACATTTCTTCCTCTAGAGGAAAGTACATGATCCTATCTATTATCCACCCATAAAACCTGGCAAGAATCTGAAATTTCCCAGAAGATTTATCTCATTACCTCTGAGAATAGGATTTATTTTTTTTTCTGTGAAATATGCAACAGTTTCACTGAGGCCACAATCATGAGGACAAATTTCCTGCTTGAAGCTGAATAACAAGTATGTAACATAGTACTTCTAGAGATAAAACATAAGAACAGGACGTTCCTCTTTGCCCTGTTGCCCACTACCTCTTGGAGTGAGACTAGTATCCCTCACATCTGTGTAAAGAAATTCAAGAATTCTTCTGCTTTAAATCTTTAATTAAAGCCTTTAACGCAACACCTCCTGCCACAGGAAAATGCTCGAGCTCACTAAATCAGAAGTCAACAAGGTGAGTTTTTTTCTGAATTTTGCCATCACGAGGTGCACTGGTGGCCAGTACTACTGCTTCCTTTGCTGCGGGAGGATGAGATGAATGAGTCCGGCACAGAGATTAAGTATTTGTATTCGCACACCTTCTCTTTAGCTCAAAGCACGGAAAAAACATCATGTCTGTTCTTGCAAAACACTGGTTAGACACACTAGCAGGTGCCACTATTTAGTGTTGGGAAAACAAGGCACGTTAAAATGGTTAGTGGAAGAGTGAGCAGCTGGGAACTATGATAGCGGCACCTTGCATACCTGGAGCTCTTAGAAATTCCCTTAATAGTTAATTAATGAATAAGAACGTTTCACAAGAGATTTGTTCTAGTACCTGTTCCTAAAATTCTGTAAGAACAGTACTTTTACCTTGAGGGTAAGGACATTTTTTTGGCTTTTAACTGATTAGGTTAAGGGCTTGAAAAGATACATGTGCCAAATTTTAAGTTTGGAAAAAAATCCAGTCGGGAAATACAGAAGAGTTTTTCCCCCCATAACCACCTTCAGAAATCTGAATGGCTGGGCACTGTGTAGCAGTTTGAGCTATAGGACAGTTTATGTATTTCCAATGGACACTGACTATTGCATTTCCTTTTCCAATCCAAACATCAAAACTGTTTCCTCCTCATTTATCAAAATGTGTTGGGTATTTTAAAAAAACAGTGACAGAAACACAGAACTGCTGGTGGATGCAGTGCTGACTCAATCTCTGATGGCTCTCTAACAGATAACACATCTTGCTACACTGCACATTTAAAGAGATAATGTGCAATTCTAATTCAAAAAGTGTCTAAAAATAATGTTTCTGTCTTGCTGCCTGATCTTTCAACTTATGTTTCTTTTCAGTGTTAATTCTTATATTATAGTCCATTGACTCTTATAAAAAGAAAAAAGTGTTTCTCTGGCTGTGTTACAGAACTTTTTTACTCATGACTGTTTTTCCCCACACTGCTGTATTACTGAAAAATACAACAGAGGAGGAGTATAAGATAGTTTCTTCTTCACAGGTGAGGCTGGCATTCAGAGTCTGTCAAACTCAGAATATGAGAACCGGAGGCAGAAAAACATTCCCATGACACTGGAATCAGTGGGACAAAAGTTACTGCTGAATGCTCGTGAGAGTGGAACAAAGATGTCTGTCTGGGGAAAACTATCTAAGAAGTGCAAATTCTCTTCTTCTTGCATTCTTCAATGCATTTCCTCCAGTTCTCAGAAAAGGTGAACAAAGTTATGTTAAAATAATGAAGTTTTCAAGATGTCAGAGCATTGGGAGATACTTAGAGAAAAAAGGATCTTCTTGGATGATGGAGCCTGCAGAAGGAATAGAGAAAATAATCTCCCGGGATGAAGACTGGTAGGATGAACTCTGAGAGTGAAATCACCTTGAATCAAAGAGCTTCAAAGTAAGAAATCAGTGACAGAGATGATGAAGTGCATGTAATCTTCACTCACTGATGTAAGGCATAAGGAAGAGGAAACAGGTGAGCAAAGATACGGTAGTGAACAAAGGTGAATGGACTGAAAAAAGTCCATTTGGTGGGTGGACTGAAGAAAGAAAGGAAATTATAATATTGATATAAGCAGTCTTTACCCAGTGTCAGTTCGTGAAACAGCAGTGCCTGTGCTGGAGATGGGGAAGAGTGAAAGAACTGAGAAGTCTGTAGGCAAAGCCCAACGTCTGCGGTAACACAGGGAGGGTGGAAAAGGAATTATAGCTGGATTCTGTTATTGAAGACTGTGAGCTAGCCCAGAAAAGCACAAATTCAATCAAAATTATGGAAATAATTAATATAGGTGTATGCCAGAGCACCTCACCCACAGCCTTTGATCTGAATTGGATGCACTCCACCTTTCCCTCTTTTCCAGCATCTTTGAGCAGGGAGGATCTTGCAGCTGAGTGAGCTTTATGGAGAGACCTTCTGATCAGCTCCATGGTGCCCTGCCTGTCACAGCTTGTTTGTGCTTCTTGTTTGTGCACATGTGACTGAGAAGGCTGTTGCTCCGACACTAACCAAGAGTCCCACCATGCTGACATGCTTATTGCCGAAGTTCAAAGATTACCAAGTGACACGCAGAGTTATGCATTCCTTACCGTCTCCATGGGTGACATTTATAATTTCAGCACAACTGAGGGAGACAGTTCCTGCCCTCTGATCAGAACGGGCTACAGATTTTAAACATTTCCATGTGGTACTAATCAAAAGCTTGGACTTCCAATGCTTTTCTGTGAATAAAAAAGGGACATTACCATAGATAGTTTTTAAAGACCTACAGTACTACAGATCTGCAGAGTTTTCATGTCACTAGCAGAAGCTTCTCCTTCTCAGTTGTAAACTGGTGAACAAATATTACTAATATTTGTTAAGAAGGTATTTCTTCGTGCAATAATTCTTCACTGAATAAGCATTCACTAATAAGCATTAATTCTTCACTGCTTAGTCATGGAACCAAAGGGCATTTCAGACTCACCTTTGATATATGGCAAAGACCTTGCGGAAAAGCTGTTCATGGAAATTAACTGTGGCTCATGGTCTGAGTGACCATTTACTGAAGCTGCTGTAGAAAAAGATTATATGACTTCAGGAGAGATACTTCTATTAGAGTGAGGGAATTAATAGTTCTGTAGTCCAAGACACTGATGAAACCTCATCTGCAATATGGGTCAAAAAAGGTGAACTCAAACGGGAAGCGATGCAGAGAGCATTTGTGGGTCAGCAGGGAAATAGGAAACCTACCTAAAGACAGGAGAGTAATGAACTTGAGAGTTCCAGAAACTAAGGCTGGGAGAAGATCAAGTTTGCTGAGGGTAAATACACCATGAGGTAAGCACCAGGGAAGGAAGTGATCTCAGTAAGTTAAAGCCCAGGTATGGCACTGTAACAGATACTCACACTTGGTGAGGAAAAACTTTCCAATGAACAGAACGGAGTTTTGGGACGTATTTCCTAAAGAAGTAATAGAACAAACTAAATTTGTATTTTTAAGATGGTGTTTATTCATTTAATGCTGAGGAATTTAGTATTGAGTCTCCATTCATCAGGTGTGAGAGGAAGGGAGTAAGGAAATACGGGACACTGAAATCCAGCCACAAACTCCTTGTCAGTGCCCTGTTCAGGAACGAGCAGAATTGTCATTCTTTCAGCAAAAAAGATCACAGCAGGAAGAAGTTTTGTTGTGCAGAAATGCCATTGACCTTTCTTGCCCATCAGAGTTGGGTAGAAAACCTGGAGAGAGAAAAGGATCTGAAGAATTGAGGCTCTTACCAGCTCAGGGATCCCCAGAGACAAGGCTGCACTGCTGTTTTAGAGGCTTTATTGCCCCTGACTTATGAAGGCAAATATTATGTTCTTTTAGAAATTGTGGTCTCTCTTCTTGTCTTTCAAATATTTCATTTCTGTCCATAAAACCATTAATTATCTTGGAAAGCTGCTCTAGGAAGTCCTGTTAGGATGTGTGAGGAAATCCTTTCCTAAGGGACTACTTCACTCTCATTCTGGATGACAGCAAGGGGAGATTGCTGAGACACTTATTCATGCCTCTGCATTTTGTTATTCCAGAAATACCACACTATCATCCATGTCTTACAAGAAAGGTGTAATTCTGACTCCGGGGTTTTTATACCGCTGTTAAAGAGAGGCAGTAAACAAGGACAGCTGGTAAAGAATGGGGGAACAAAGAGAAGAGCAGCAATTGAAAGACATGGAAAATGCAGACTTGGGAAGTGCCGTAGTTTAACTACAGATACTAAAGGTGGTCCAGCATATGGCAGAAGAGAAAACGCAGCAAAGTCATTGGGAAAAGGAACGCAAAATCCTGAGAAGGCAGGAGAGATTGATTTCCTTATGGCAAATCTCTTCTGTAGAACATAAGGACACAGCTGCTTGTTTCATCATAGGATGGGAAAAAGAGAAAAGCAGCACTTTTCAAGTTCAAGGCAAAGAAAAAACAGAAAATTAAAGTAATGGTAACACCAGTGTTTCCCAGCTCATTTCAAATAGAATTGCTAGATGACTTCTTTCTTTCCAGTTTCTCATCACATCTCAGGATAGCAGATGCTGAAGGCTCTTAAGTAAAACCAGACAGTACATTTTTCCAGGCTTGAGCTCCTCCTTTCTGCTAATTACAGGCGCATTTCATCCAAGCTTTTCAACCCATCTTATTTGTTTTTCAGCATAAATCATTTTCACATTTCATTTCCACGAATCTGATTGTTTCCATTTTCTGCTTCACATAATGAATCACATCTTTGTTTCAAGAGCTCCTTATCTCCTGATCCCCTTTGAGTTCAAAGGCATGAAATTTGATACATTAGCCATTCTATTCCATTACATTAATTAGGAATGAAGATCATGTTTTGAGAAATTGCTTGACTTTATGAAGCATTTATTGAAATCACTGCCTTTTAAATATATGCAATTGCAGAGCTTCTCAAACAAAAAATAAACACACAGCAGAAATGGAGAGGTCTAGAAATCAAACTATCATGAGTGAAGCAGACGTACTTACTCTAAAATTGTCTCCGATTGTCTCTGTCTCACTGGCAAAAATGCCAAAGATAAGTTCTCAAATGCTCCCCTTTTCAACTTGAAAGAGGACATTTAATTTCCTGTAGTTAGCAGGTAGGGTGTGTTACTGGTTTGATTAGGAGTAGTGTCAAACCCACGAACACCACATTGTGGAGTCAATTTTTGATTGAGTTTCTTCTGTGAGATGTTTTTATCAGAATTCAACAGCTCCATGAATGGAAAATAGAACAACTCTCTTTCCTCCATAACTTTAAATGTTCTAGTTCTCAGCCCTTTCAGTTTCAAAATATTACAACACCCCCATTAAAAGGAGGTGTTTGCAAGAGGCCCATGACACCACTCCGAGAGACAAATTCACATTCTCTCTCCCTGCCTCTGCTCCTGCAGGTACCAGTGCAGAGTTGCCCAGGTGCTTGCCCAGGTGTGATTTTATGGCACTGGAGTGGAGCTGGGTGTCCAGGGGACAAATTCAGGTCCACCCCCACGGCGCAGAGCACTACTGTTCAGGAGTGTGACAGAGAGCAGGATGGAGAGGAGGGGAGAGGAACAGCGTGAAGAGAAGGTGACTCACTGTCCTTTCCTCCTCTCCTCTGGGACAGTGGATTCATTTGTTGGATCCAGCAGTTTCAGAGCAATGTCAGAACAAGGAGGGTTGTGTGTACTTCCCACCCTCTACCTGCTCCAGGAAGACCATCACAACCTTGTAGTCTGGATCCCGTGGCAATTCTATGATCCAGTGAAGTCCTTCTAGCAGGTGCCCCAGTCTGTGGCAGTGCAGCTCTCTAAGCGTGACCTTTGGAGAGAAGAAATACCTCACGGACAAGCCTTATCTCAAAGACAGGAATACTGGCTTTGCTGGGTCTGAGTTTGAGAGCATTCCTTGGGGTTGTGGGATAACATATCTGGCTATCAATGATCAGAAATGTACCCTCGGCTTTCCCTGCTGTGAAACGACTGTGCCGTTAGCATTGTTTCTAGAGGGAATACCTCCCTTTAGCCAAGGGACTTGCGCAAGCGTGTAAAGATTACTCATCCTCTCTACAGACTCAGAGCGGAGAAATTTCTCCAAAAGTCCTTTCTGAGCTGTTTTTTTTCTACAACTACAGGGACAACAGAGATATGTCGTCCCTCTAAGGGTCTCAGAGAGGCAAAACCTGGGAGCCAAAACAGACACAATGAAGTTTAACAATATGTACTGAGTGCAAACACCAGCCAATCCACTCAGCTAGCTTAGACAATTTTTGGCAGAGTGGCTAAACTCTCAGCATCACAGAATACAAAAAAATACATTTCCTGCCTCTGAGTTTTTATCATTTTCTTTACAGCTTTGCCTGTACTGTCCTGTTGTTTTCTCTCTTCTTCCCTTTGGTATTTTTGTCTTCCCTGATAGCAACGACAGGCATATTTATGCAGATCACTTGGTAGGCAAATGTATTCCTGCATGTGCTCTGATGTGTTTCCTGTCATGTTGTTCATTATTCCTTCAGACTTTAATAATGTTCTCAGCTTGATATGGTTAAGAATAATGAAGCATTTATTCCTATTCAAGAAGCTAATTAAAAGACTCAGTTTTATTTCTCTTAGGTGGGTTGATGGCTTAATTATAGATGTAACATTCAGAAAAAAAAATTTCTGTGTTGGGTGGCACCATATAACTACACCATGTCTCTGTTTCCATTTTCTCCATGACTTTGTATATTACAGTTCCATGAAAAAAAGCGCAGTCTAGTGAAGTGTGAAAGAAAATGCTTTTGCTAAAGAGCTGCAAAGTTATGATGACCAATTACTTTGTGAAACTTAGAGTGAACATTATTTGGACCTGGAATGGCATTTTCCAAAGCAAGACGGGGCCTGGGCTATTGTGTCCACTTGCTACCTCCAACCCAGACCTTAAGTAATGGTGCATGAGTGATACATGGCTACATGTCCATCCCAGGCTTAATCTCTCCAACTGGAGAAGTCTGTGGAAAGTCAGACATACTGTGTTTCATGGGGTTTTGTCTTTGTTACACTGTATTATGCTAGGAGTGATTTAGAGCTACACTGTGATGCCTTCCCAATCATCCACCAGACTTATTTTTGACATGTATTGTCTTCTTGTTACAGCTTTCTCTATGGTTAAACACCATAAATTGTGAGATAAAGAATGAAGACTTACACGAGTTCTGTGAGTGAGACCAGTGGAAGCAGAAATAACTGTGAGCCCTCCCCTCCATAAAGTCCCTGCTCCTGCAGACCTGCATAGCCCACAAGAAAAGGAGAAGGGCCCCTACAGACTGACTTACGCTGGAAGCAGAGGCAGAACTGCGTGGGGTACTCCAGCCAAGAGAGGGAGGCTGGGGAACAACATGAAAACCTTGGGTGAGAACCAGCCCCTGCCAGGTGCCCAGCAGGGATCTGTGGGAACAGCTGTCCTGAGTAGCTCTGGAAGGGATCTTCTGGTCTTCGGCAGTAGGAACTGCCTTGACTCCTTCCCAGACTCCTGCCACATGGTTTATTTGAGTGGAGAAAGAGGAGAGAAGAGGTGGGTATCCCTTTGTGTTCCACAGTTTTGTATCATACAGATTCAGGTCCTCAGAAGATCTTAAAGGGAGAACTACGTAAGGACACTTGTGTTTCTGTTCTGTAGGAGGACATTAGAAACAAGAAGTGTCAAAGCGTTTTTTCTCTCCTAGATTTGTCCACTCAAACAGCACAGGCTTTCTCACTGCCGTGTGTAATAACTCCTTTGACAAAGGAATTCAAGGCACTGTAGCTTTTATCCAATGTGACATTTCCACTGATGAAACATGATGGATTATGGAGACCTGCAGGTCTTAGGAGTCAGCACCATGACCTGGTCTGGGGTTTTGGGTTTCTGACTGCATTTACGTGTACAGTTTTTGTCTTTAAAAAGTAAACATTCCCAGACTTTTTTTTGTAGCAGAAAATTAATTTTGTTTGCAGTTTGGAGGCAATGCCAGACCTGTCGATCACAGGTAGCAGGGAATCATCTGAGGCTGGTAACATCTCTAGCCAGGATCTCCCATACCAACTTCATTGAGTTACAAAGTATGGGGGAGTTCTTCTCGCTGCTGAGCCTGGCAAGTGTGGCTTCTGCCCACACTGACTATCCGCTGGCTATCAAGTCTGGCATCAGTGAGTAGGTCCTCTGTCTATTGTAGACTGTAGTCTTCATTTCAGATACGAATTTCTCTTCTCTTTTTCTTCTCTTTTCTCCTCATTTCTTTTCCTCTTTACTTCTTTTCCAGTGATATTAGACTGCAACTTCGAAAGCTTGCAGCAAAAAGGCTAAGAAGAGGTTTAAATGCATACCTGCAGTAATACAATAGCTCTGATAGGTCAGCTCCTTTCCTGAGGGTGGGCTTATCAGCTGTAGGGAACCGTGATATTTTCAAACCATCAGAAAATCTTAGAGGAGAGTGAAGTGAAAAGTCATAGAAGGAGAAAGCAAATATTTTACTAATGGAGGTGGCAGGAAGGTTTTCACCCCCTTAAGATGAAGTAAGACTCAGTAATAAAAGTCTGATGAGAGAAAGGATTTCAGTGTGCGTGGACACAGGTCTCAGGCAAAGAGTGGACTTGAAGGAGAGCTGTTAAGATAAGAACACTTGGTGATTTCAAAATGGTGTGTACTTTCTTGTGCTTGCTTTATTTAGTAAATAATAATGATGTTTTGACAGGTTTGGAGACAAAATGCTCAGGTCTTTGGGACCTGACACAGTAATCTAAGTTATCTAAAGATGGAGAGTTCAGATACATCACATAATAAACCTAAACTAGTGGATATAAACCATTATTTTTATTCTTGATGAACTTTTTTTCAGTGTGTCTGTCAGATTTGGGTGCAATCTGAATCCATTATTTGACCAAAGAAAATGTTAAGTAACCATAGATACATACTTCCTTACTCGTGAAACCCACAGCTCAATTTCACTGGCATTTCCATAGCAACACACTTCTAATGTGGAATCCAGAATTACCCTTTAAATATGGGAGTCCAGCATGACATAGATGAAATATTTGTCTTCACCTCTGCTGCCAATCAGGTATGAAGGAAAGAACTCTTCTAAAATTTAAGAACTGGCACTGTCTAAGCTTGAATGACCATCATCTAAATGACAACTCAAAGGCTATTTAACAAAACGTGCTGCAAGAGGTGTAAGGACTCTGCACCAGGATCATCAGCGCTCCTATGGTTTATACGGCAATGCTTAATTAATGGAACAATATTTCCTCATTATATCTTGGGAATTGATGTCATTAAGAACTGTGAAGGTGTATGCGGGAACTGAAGGCAGAGGGGCTCCTTGAAGAAAGCTTGAAAATCCCGATTAAAACTAGCTAGAACGGCTATCTGGAACCTTTTCCAACAGATGTGCAATATAACTAAGGTTCCAGCTTCCTAAATAAACAGACAAAGCAGCTGAGGAAGACTTCAGAAGATAATTGTAGTTAAGAACTGTGGGCGTTGTGCCTTACACAGTTACACCAGTTAATGTACAGCAAACACATGCTTCAAAGAAAAAAACAAAAGCTGTCTTTTCCAGAATGTTTCCTGCCTTTGGTAATCTGGCCAGATAGCCTCTTGCACACCCAGGCATGCACCCTCTCATCTCTGTACTAGCCAAGCTGCAGATCTTTTGGAGCAGGCAGGTTGTGTCCATCCCATGTACTGGGTGGAGCTAGCCCCCCATCCCTTTTGCCTCAATGAGGCAGATGCTCCTGCAATGTTCACGGCTCTGTCTTACGTATCTTGTATGTCCCGTGTGATTACACCAGTGTACTCAACAGGAGAGGGCACGTTCAGCATCACCACTCAGCCTCTGCTTTGCACGTGTTCTATGATGCTACTGATATGGGCAGAGCTTCAGCCTTAGAGAATTGAATTAAGACCGAAAATATGCTTGCTGGAGCAACAGAAAGCGTAAGAGTGTTGGTGTCTCCTGATGGAGCCTGGTTTTGGTGACCTGGACTTTGACAACTCTGAATGACACATGCTTGTAGAGAGCTTTGGGGGCTTCAGCAACAGGTGAATGACAAATATCTCCCTCTATCCTTGGCTGTAGTAAATGAGGAACTCATGGTGGATAAATGTATCGGTTAGACAGACTTTGGGAAAGTATTAGAAAGCGAGGAGAAATCTTAGCAGTGTGGCGTGTCATTTCAAAGCGCTATGAAGTACAAGGCTTTGTAAGCTACTAGCTGCTCTTCAAAAGAGTAATTCTGGAGGAACTATAAGCACTTAAGTCTCTAGTTTTTGTTTACCTCAAGATTTAGATCACAGTGGTTTGTATGTACTCCTAGGCCATAATTTCTTTTTTTTTTTAATGGGCAAATACGATTTGAAACTGTTCATATCTTTGGTGCCTGGAAGAGTCATGCCCCAGAACCCTCACTGTAACACTCTCTGCCATGGAAACATATGCTCTGTGTGTCACCATTCCCATGGGTCAGGAAGATGGCTTTTTAACAAGGGTGCAGGACAGACAGATAGACAGCGCATACAGCCAGACTGTGGAACTGCATTAGATTACTGTTTGTCCTTCCTCTGTCTTTCTGTCTTTACGCTTTTTGGGTTGACAAGCTGCAGTTTGGGGCAAGCATTTTCTTTTGCCATCTGCCTTGTTGTATCCAGAACGACTCTGATCCTCATTATATACGATAGCAAAGGTAACATAATACAAATTAGCTCCTCCAGATCCCTTTTTTTTTGGTTTCAGATTTTAAATGTCCTTTCAAACCCTGCAAGAAGTTTGCACTGCCTTGACTCAAATACCATTGAAATCCTTATTTTTGTTTTCCTTTACCTCACTCCATGTCCTCTAAGTTTCAGACAACAACAATCTCACATAATGCTCAAAATCATTCTCTGCTATATCTTACGAAACATGAAACCATCCCCACCCAAGATCTGACACTCGTTTCCAGATATTGGAGAGAAATGCTCTGCTTTTGTTTCAATACTTCATCAGCTCCTGAAAGTCTGTGTGTATCCACAGCCCTCACAAAGCCGCTTTTCTCTCGTTATGAATCCACAATACGAAGTGGTGGACAGACCATTTTCTCTGCACAATTTTCAGTAATTTAGTATTGTTTCCTCGCTTTATCGTGTTTCCCAGCAATCAGAGAAGCAAAGGGAGGAAAAAGACAAGAAACAGTGAAAGAATAACTAAACCAGTATAGAATATTAATGTGGACAACTGAAGCAAATACAAGTTGTATTTCACTGGTTTGCTTAAGTTTTGAAAAACAGGCTTTCTTCACTACGAAAATGAAAAAAAAAAAAAGAACCAAAACCAAAAAACCCCAGATAAATACAACACAACAGCAGAGCCAGGCTGATCTTGTCACTGCTCCATAGAATTTATAAACCTCCCAAAAGACTGTTACTTGCTGCATCAGTTATGAGGTAATTTTCTCCCTTTATTTCTGCAAATACATCTATAATTACAAAGAACTTTTGAAGAACTATCACAACTGAGTGTATCACTTGTAATTACTAACTAACAAATGTCAGAATAAATGAACATCAGAAATGTGGCAGCTTTGGTTTTTAGTTGTGTTTATTTGTATACTCATTAATTTGAGAAAATAAGTAAAGAGCAACAATTTGGAAAAACATCGAGGCCTTAATGTCCTTAATTTGTTGAAGTTACTGCTGTCGTCAGGGGGCAAACATGAAGCCTGTCGTCATTTCAGATGCATGACTTCTTTCCAGATTTAAGCTGTGCATACTCCTTTCCCAGGCACCTCACTTGGGTCAGAGGTGATTTCCATCTTGCTGGAATAATTTGAGACTTAGTAAATCTTAAGCTAAATGCTGTAGTTCCCATAAAAGAAATATTTTTGGAATACAGTCCCGTTGCATGACTCCTTAACTCACTGCTGTGAAAAGTCAACACATTAATTACTGTCAAGGAAAGCAATAAATTGGTTCTAGCAGGATCTTGTTCAGACTGATGCTAAAAACTGCAATTTCTATTCGACTCTTATTCACTGCCTTATCTACAATTAACGGGCACTGTCCAGAGCATAACAGACGCAGGACCAAACTGCAAAACCAAGATTACAAATAGAAGTAGCTGCAGACAAATGGGAAGAAATAGTTTGAAAACACTTCTGGATTTGTTCCTTCAGTGAGTTATAGCACAGATATTTTAGATCTCCAGGAAAGCAGCAGCTGAACTCGAACGAGCAGCTATAAATTGTATGCAACATTAATGCCAATTAAGACAGCAATAAGACAGTAGTTATTTCCTAATTATAATTGACAAGAACAATCTTATTAGATTGCAGTTTGTATATAAACATTATGAGTTTAAAGCGTGGAAACAGAAACCCGACCAGTTATTTGAGTCAAAGAAGAACTGTTTTGAGGCTGATCACATTAAACTATGTGTGACTGATAAACTCATCCTCCACTTCACTGGCAGTCTTCAATATCGGTTTTATATATTAATTTAAGATAAATACGTTACTTAGTCTTACCTGTGAGGAAGGGACACAAACATCTGTCAATTGGAATTTCTATAAAATCTGAGTCCTGGCACCCCAAGATCCAGATTCTCAAAAATTTCAGCTGCTTCAAAGGTATTTAGGGGCCAAAGTCCCCTATTAAGTCAAACAGTAGTGGCTGCATAAATTCTGTTGTGTATTGGACCTTTCTATTAGTTTCAGCAAAACTTAGTTCCTCAGGTGCCCACATCACCACAGCAGATTTAATTCTTAACTGTAGCGAGCAGCTGAGCATAAAAAATGAAGTGGGTACATGCTATCAGATCTCGAAGTAACCGATTCACTAAGCATGGCCTGGGAAATGAGTTTTGAATAAAAGTCTTTGTCTTTCCCAGGCAGAGATGCACAGATGTTATGTGAAGGAAAGTGACCTCCCTGGTTTTATCAAGGTCAGCATGTTAAACCCAAGTATTGCAGTGAGATACTGCTGCCAGGGGAAAGCTTTGGGTGTCAAAGGAAAGTCAGCAGGATTGGAGGCCTGACTCAAGGCAAGGAAAATCAACAAATTCTTTGTACGTCCTGAGGTCCCTCACTTCAAGAAGAACCTTGAGGTGCTGAAGCGTGTCCAGAGAAGGGCAACAAAGATGATGAAGGGTCTAGAGAATCTCTCTTATGAGGAGCAGCTGAGGGAGCTGGGGTTGTTCAGCCTGGAGAAAAGGAGGCTCAGGGGAGAACTTATTGCTCTTTAAAACCACCGGAAAGGAGGTTGCAGGGAGGTGGGTGTTGGTCTCTTCTCCCAAGTGACAAGTGACAGGACTAGAAGAAATGGCCTCAAGTTGTTCCAGGGGAGGTTTAGGTTGGATGTTAGGAAAAATTTCTTTCCCGAGAGGGTAGTGCAGCACTGGAACAGGCTGCCCAGGAGGTGGTGGAGCCCCCATCCCTGGAGGGGTTTCACAGCCGTGTGGGTGTGGTGCTGAGGGACATGGTGTAGGGACCCTGGCACTGCAGGGGGAACGGCTGGACTTGATCATCTCAAAGGTCTCTTCCAACCAGAGGATTCTGTGACTCTGTCTTCAGATTCCTGCTATTCCAATTCGGAGTTAGTTTCTGTGAGCACCATCACACAGGTGAGGCATAAAATAAAACTAACCGAACCTAAGTGAAAAGCTCAACATTGCTAGTCATTAAAGCACCAGGGGACTTTTCTGAGAGTCTCGCTCACCTGTACAGTGTGGCTGCCTGTTCCCATCCAGTGACCAAAGCACGTGTACAGTACAGATTTGTGTGTGGGACAGCAAAGTTTTTTAGGTCAAAGTTTTCTTGATCATGTACATCTGGATCAAAACTCCCTGTTGATGTCCTTCAGAGAGCTATTTATTGAGAAGGACTTGCTCAAATACTAGCTCTCAGCATCTTACTGCAGCCCCACAGAAACCCTCAGCCCACTTCTCCAGCTTGGTTCATGAGGAGAGTTCAAGGCTGCTCCCTGCTCGTAACATGAGTATGGTTTGGGCTAATGCAGCTTATGAGATGGTTTGATTCCAGAGCATCACTCTGTGATGTACTGACTTCTGTATCAGAAGAAATTTTAGCCCCACAGAGGCCCCACACAGTGCCTAAACCACGGGTCCCCCTAAGGGGGGGAGGGAGGACACCATCACCCCTGAACACCCAGCATTACTTACCTTTGTCTAGTAACTCTTCACCATGTTTCCTGGGCTAGCAGAAACTGTCCTTGTTTCTCTTCCACAGGAACATCCTTGTTTTCAGCCAGGGATCACCTGAGGAAATGTCTGTTTTGACATTACATCAGCAGAATCCCATCAAAAAGGACACCGGGACATCTTCTACCACCCTAACCATCCCTTAACAGAAAACAAGCAGTCTGCCAGGAATTATGAGAAAATAACAGGAAGGTATGGCAAAAGCAGAGCACAAGGCAAAAGACAGACCCCAAACAGACAACAAAATCAAAGACTCACTTCTAGAAGAGGATTAGCAGCTGAGCAATGCCCAGAAAGAAGTGCCTGGGTGCAAGGTGCTCCTTACCTAGCTTGATTCACTCGGGATAATGAGTTACATGTTGTTTGTTGTCTTCAAAGGAATTGAATGACAGATTGTGCCACAGGAGTCATTGTCTAAGGATTTCTTTTCTTCTGCTTTGCTTTTGGGAAAGCAAAATGAAGTGCCAAACATTTATTGTTGGTAGTTACCAGAGTTATTCCTGGAAGCAGAAGGTGTTATGAAGTTCTGAGCTGTGGTACATTTTTAATGAAGTGTTATTTCATTTAATAGAGTGATAGAACTGCAAATGGGAATAAGAGGGCATTGCAGTCAGAAGCTTTAAAATTTTTTTATTTGGGAAACCCGAAGTTATATGTTGTTTCTGTAAACTTTTCTCAGGGAAAACAGCTATTACTAATTTTTCCAAATGCAGGGAAATTCAGAGAATAAATAAAAATTATGACAATGCCATAAATTTCAAGGCATCCACATTGGAATGTTACTCTCTCACATTTTAATATATGGACATAGACATACCTGGCAAATCCATGTGTTTTTGTGGAATTTAAAGCAAACCCTCGCTGTATAAATCAGATCCAGGTTTTCAGTAATGAAGGGCTTCATTCCACTCTCGCTGAGGTCAGCTGTAGAACTGCGGTTAACTTTGCTAGAAGTTGGATCTGCAATTCTGAGAAAACAGAACAAAATATGTTACATTTTTGATGAAATTATTAACGGCTGGTGAGCCAGTGAAGAGTAAATTGACAAACAAAATCAGGCAAAAGGTAGAAAAAAAGAGTGCTCGATATTACAAATGTGATGAAAAATTTGAAGTCCCTTCCTTCCTTCCTTCCTTCCTTCCTT
>NW_010415385.1:0-1376 GCF_000710305.1 Buceros rhinoceros silvestris
AAATATTGATTTAATATTAAATTTAATTACTTTAATATTAAATTCTTTAATAACTGTCTGAATATAGAGGCAGAAATAAACATTTAATAAATGAAAATATGCTTTTAGATGTCATTAACTTCTCTCAGTCATAAAAAAGGCCATTAAATGCACCATGCAGGCCTGAGATGGGTGCTTATAGAAAGGATGTGCTTTCAAGAGCACTCTAAGTAAGAGAGACTGTAATCTATAGACAAAACCGAAAAGCGTAACTCAATTTTCTGTAGCTGAAATTATAAGAAATTGTTGAAACAAGACAGGTATCCAACTAAACATAGGAAAATAAGTAAAATCTCCTCTTTCTCCTGACAAAATGTGTTATTAATCAATTATTAATTATTAATCAAGTTACTGCCTGCAGGAAACAAATGCATGTCAGAATTCTGTGCCTCATTATGCTAGAAATGCTATGCATGATTCATTAAACTTCAGTGACGACAAAACAAGAAACAAAAACCACCCAACCCCAAAACAACAGAAGAAACCCCACTAAAACCAACTCCACCAGCCTCTGCTTTGGGTGGTTGTTTTTTCTCTTTTACAAAGTGAAGCAGCTGTCTGATCTTAACTCAGTGGGAGGCTCCCTGGTGACCAGGAAGTCCAGCAGCCAGTGGAACTGGGACAAGTAGAAAGAGAAAATGGAACTGAGGATATCTCCTGTGAGTGTTCAGATACCCCTGGAGAACAAAGTTTGGGGCTCTTCACCTAAAACCAAGAGGTGCTGGAGTCCTGAAGCCCAGATTCTCTGTGTACTTCTAGTCAAGGTTTCCATCCTACCCCTGCTGTGGCTTCAGCCTTGATATGCTGAAAATGGGAAGTCTTGTTGTGTCTTTGGGTATCTTACTAAGTTTACCTTTCAAACTCTTTCGAGATTTCCTCAGTTAAATTCTCAAATTCCTACGGACTGTATAAGTCTTCTTGCAAGGCCGGGTCAAGTAGGCTGGTAGAGGAGCAGCTATCCTGTGACTCTGTCCCGCCTTTTCACACATGACTGGATGGTGAAGATGCAATACACATTTCAGTAAGGACAGGTAGGTTCTTCTTTAGAGAAGTGGGAGTGTTGGTAGGAGTTAAAGGTTCTCCTTTAATGGTTGGTTCTCTCTACAAGTGAAACGCTCTTCTGCATTCTCAAAATACCACTTTTTTTCTGTATTTATTTCATTTTATGTCACTAAGAAAGGTGTTGTCCAGTCTAGGTGAGAAATGCCTTTCTGTTCAACTCTTCCAGGGCTTTGAGTGATAGCATTGTTGAGCCGATGGCTCCATCAGCAATGTCGCAGTTTGAACTTAGAAAGGTTGAAATTCCGAAAGGTTTGTGACTTTCCTGTAGCTTCAGG
>NW_010415386.1:0-474 GCF_000710305.1 Buceros rhinoceros silvestris
GGGAGTCCCCGGCCCCGCTCTAGCAGGGACAGAAGCCCCCAGTAGGGTTACCTTGCTGCTGGCAGCTGGGCTGGCTGCCTTGGCGTGCCCCCACCTCGCTCAGCAGCTGCTGTTTTGTGGAGAGGAGCGAAGCTGGTGATTCAAGGATGCTGGTAGCTGCACTGGGGGGACAGACGATGCCCTGGGGCCACAGGGACCCCCTGGTGCTGGGAAAGGCAGGGAGCTCGGCTGCTCCCTCGCTGGGTTTCACACACACACACAGGGTTTCGTTCCCACAGTTCCAGCTTGACTTGAGGAGGGGAAAAAAAAAACAATGAGCACCTCTGAGTGCATTAGATGGAGTTTCATGGCTCTGCCCTGGGACTCGTAACCTCCACCCTACACACCCCCACACGGGAGCACGTCAGGTCCCTGGTCACTGCAGGGTGGGGTACAGCCTGACTCTGCAGAACCACCTGAACACATGACAGCAAG
>NW_010415386.1:633-1005 GCF_000710305.1 Buceros rhinoceros silvestris
GGATGAGAAAGGGGCACAGAGCCAGCCTGGGGCCGGCCGGGAGGAGGAGTAAGACCCTGGTGGGCAGCAAAGCTGCAGGCAGCCGGGCCCATCCAGTGAGAGCGCGATCGAGCAAAGGAAACTCCGGTAAAATTCTTATTGCCTTTATTCTGCCCATTGCCTCACACAGTCCTGCCGGCCAGCACACACCCACGCACGCATGCACACACTCACACACACTCAGGCACGCTGGGAATCTCTCCCTCGGCTTGGAGGAACCGGGCTGCAGTGAATCCTTGGGGAAAGGTCAGTGAGTCTTTTGGCAGCAATCACAGCGTGTGTCAGGAGCGGGATGGCCCCGCTCCTTCTGCATAAAAGAGGAGGCTGGGGGAG
>NW_010415387.1:0-3676 GCF_000710305.1 Buceros rhinoceros silvestris
CAAAACAAGGAAGATTTAGCTCAAACCAGGAAGTTCTAGCTCAAACCAGACAGCACTGTTAGATATTTTGTGCTTCTGTTTAAATCAATACAAGGGCCACACTGATTTCAGTAAAAACAATTTCGAATTTTGGAAATTTTTCTTATCCTGTAACTGATATTCATACTTATTCCAATTCTTCACAAGTTTGTTCCCTTCCTGAAAATAAAAATGCTATTACCAGTTTTTCCTGCTCTGTTTTAGTTAGGTGCTATAACACATTTTCCACATATCATGCCCTGCAGTTTGAAAGTTTCTAGTTTCCCATCCGTAACAGATATTTTTTTAAAGCAAGTTATAAAAGAACAAAATATCCTACATTTAACCCTCTTAAAGTAAATCAAAAGATTAAAAATTTTAATATTTTACATGTTATATTTCTAGCAGGGCTGATTCAACCTGTGAAAATTTTATTGACTTTAAACTGTACTTCCAATAGAATAAAAATAGTCATACTAAGTGTTAAAGGTGAATTATTTTGATTGGGTCAGGCCTTTTGTAAACCAGGTTGTAATTGATGACCAACAATTTGCTCAATTACACAGCTAAAATCTTGATGGTACTCATTGGTATAACTGAAGCATCACCACTAGTTACAAATGGTTGCAATGAGATAGCTCTCTGCTATGACTTTAATTAATGTTGCAGAGAAGCCTTATTTTTTGCTGCATATCAACATATTTCCAAGAATTTTTTTTTTCAAATTTTATTGTTAGTTTAATTTTCACATTCATTTGAATTAAAGGGACAACATTTGGTTTTCATAGCAGTGTATGCAAATGTTTTGAATTATTATGAATTGATCTTCTGTAGTTTACAAGCTGTGCTGAAAGCAAAGCCTGGCTTTCTTTCAGCTACGACTGATACATTGCTTATTCCTGACTCTGAAGCCAATAAGGGGTTTTTTGGAACTTTTGCCCAAACAGTTGTAAAGCTGTTTTGGGGGTATAGCAGCTTTCTCATCTGCCGAGCTCAACTGCTCCTGGCACTGCAGTTGTTAGTATCTTTCAAAAAAAATCTTCCCTTGGTATTTGATGCATTTCTACCCTTCTGGTACATCTTAATACATGTACTAAAAATCAATTAATTTTCAAATACGTAACACTTGCTACTTATTTACATTGCCTATTATTAGTTAGCTTTGGATATGTACCTATAGTAGCCTACTATTCACAAGGACAAGGAAAAATATCTACTGGCAACCTCGTGACTAGCATTTCACAGCTGGAGCTGAAAGGTCTAACTGGTATAAAGGCACTCTTCAGGGTAAAGTTGACAACTTGTAGTAATCCTGACTAGTGTCAGGACAAAGGATTCTCTCTAATTGAGCGTGGCTGGAGAATCAGTAAGGGGTAGTATTAGTTAACTGGCCTAAAATGAAACTTTCAATAGACCATCCCTCCCCCTCATATTGAAAATGAATTGGAGCATTAAAGCCATCCCCCTACAATCATCTCTTATCAAAGACCTTCATCTCTTGCTGCCATACAATACAGCTGGCTCCGTAGGCTCTGGTACCAACACTGCTGTTACCACATTATGCTATGCAAAATTAAGTGCTCTGGGAAATGGAAGCAACTTTAACGGCAGTGCATCTTTACCTCTTTGAACCACTGGACAATCATATGAACTGTACTTTCGGTTGCCAAAATGAATGAGAGAGACATCTGCATTATTTTTATCATAGTATCATAGAATGTTTTGGGATTAAAGGGAGCTTTACAGGTCATCTAGTCCAACCCCACAAATTAACATGAATATCAATTGTGGCTCTCGAGTTTATTTCATTGACCTTATCCTGCCTGGTTGTGCAGTTCCAAGAAAACTTTCAGGGATTATTTCAACAACAGAAAAAATGGTGAAGAAAATAAATTATTAGATTATGAAGAAATCTTGTGGAAACAATAGAGATCCCAGAAACTCTACCTGCATTACCTCTACCTGGCTATTAAGAGGAATCAGACAATCCCCAAATAGGGGATCAAAGAGAACAGTAGTCTATTAAAGTCTCTAAAGCAAATGGTAGAGACATCAGCAGCTGAAGAGAACTACTAGAGAAAGGCATGTGCATTTCATTCCACAAGAGCTGGTCATAACCCTCGCCTATGAATTAAGTGTGTCAGCTGAGTGGAATTTATCAACAGTACACAATTTTTAAAAATGGATATTGTTACACAGTAAGGGCATATAGCTCTTCCTGCTTCATCCACTTCCTATGCTTGCTATGCAGCTTCAAGCAAATAAATAATGCTTTGTTTTAAAGAAGCTGTTATGGATCACTTAAGAAAACTGCAAAAAAGTATTTTTGTGTCTTGCATCCACAAGAGTAAAATCTCTGGTTCCTTTCAGGAATATTATGCCAGTGTTGTTAACCAGAAGTCCTGGCATTCTGTGCTGTAGTCTGGATGTAGAAAATAGCCATGGCTTAAGTCCTGAGCAGGTGCATCTCCTAATTACATGCTATTTGCTTGAAAACCAGTTCCAGACAATGATGGTTCGAGAACTGTGTCAAATCATTTAATTCTGCCTATGTCTATCTTTATCTCCCGACATTCCTTTTCTTTGACACAACTATTAAAAGATGAAATAAAAAATATAGAAGTTGTCTTGCTGAAAATTTTTCTTAGTGGACAGGCATATAAACCCTCATACATGGAAGATGAGGTCTTACTATATCAGCAAGTAAATTCACGGGAAAACAAGAGTTTTCATCCCTTTGGCTTGATATGCGTTTTGGAGGGATAGCATGCTTGATAACATCTGATGAAAAGAGATCTCTGAAAATATAACATAAAAAAATTTTTACAGTCTATAAGAAGGAATAGAAGGGCAAGATGTAGTTTAAAGATTAGCTAAGGGTCTGCAGAACTAGTTGCTTGAATTGTTTTGGAAGACTGATGGGGTAAAATAGTCATAGAGCTTTGTAAAGAATTCTCTGCTTATCAGTACAGACTCAGCTGACTGTGCATAACACAGAACTGCATATATCACCTAACTGCAAAGTTGTCAATAAGCACCAAAACGCTGGTAGCCATATAGATGGTCTCAGAGCACCATTACCCATATGATGCAGATATATTTTTTTTGTCCTCAGAAGAAGAAAACAATCCTCGAACTGCAAGACATGTTCGCAAAAACATATTTTTAGTTAGCATTTGAACATTGATGTGAAGGGCAAGACTGCTTTCTGATGCAGAAAACAGCTAGGGCTACTGTGGTGGCATCCAGAAACACAGACTTCGAGTGGCTGAATTTAAGATTTCTAGTTGAAAATGATGTAAAGAAATTTAACAAAGATCACAGGAATACTCATGACCCTTCTAAGTGAACTAGGTGCAAAGATAGAGATAAGTTTTCCAATTCTCCCTCCTTCCCTGCAGATTTAAAATTAATTATACAGTGGGGTAGCTATGGCAAGAAATACTGAAACTGTTATACCAATTAATCTTGAGAAGTGGAGCCCATATTCAAGTTCTTGCCTCAGATCAAACAGAAGAAAGATGTGAGCCTGAAGCCCAGGTAGGTGACCATCCAGTGTATGGCTTACATGAATTATTCTAGGTGAGCAGTAAACTGCTGCAGCCTTTAGCTTCAACTACAGCTGAAGGATTATTGCACTTGCCTTGTTATTTCCCTA
>NW_010415387.1:3746-6604 GCF_000710305.1 Buceros rhinoceros silvestris
CCTACAGGTATAGCTAGATTGACCAAAGTATTATCAATGATATTTTAGCCAAAATTACCGTATTATTTAATATACCCATACTACTATGCTGGCTACTTGTGAAATTTCTGTTTCCCTTCACTTCCATATAGTATTTGTTGTTATTTTAAAATGCTGATCCTCCTCCCAGATCTGTTTCTGAAGAGGTGCCTGTCGCTGCTGTCATATATTACATACCTGTGCAATGTCTTGACTCTACATACACTCAAACTTCATCCATTCTTCATATCCCCAAGTCTTCCATAATGGACTATCTTGTCTTCTCTCCTCTCACCCTTTATATAGTACTTTAGACTTTGGCATACGTAAAAGGCTATAATCTGATTTCTTCTGTCTATGAAGGTATTGTAACGAGATGTACGATTCCTTCACAAAAATGGTCAAACAATTCTACCAATACCTCATATTGCTACAATGAAAATAACAGTTATCATTCTTGTTCTTAGCTCAGGCTTGCTGGGGGTTTTCTTCTGGTTTTGGTTTGTGGAGGTTTATGTGCCTGTTTTATTTATTTTTAGCAATAGATCTACCACTATTCCACCTCATTCCACAACTATAGTAGTGGAACTGAATAGAAGGAAGCGAGTTTCACTCTGAAGAGAGAGACCTTTGAATTATAGCATTCTGTCCTCATACAAGAGCAACAAAGATGATACCAGTTTGTATTTCTTCTCCATTTGTTATTGCTTCTTCATTTGGTGTTTTTTTATTTCCTTTATTTTCAGTAAATTCAAGCAACTTAGGGATTCGTCCAATCAAAAGACTGAAACTGTCCACTTTAATTCATCTTTTATTTAGGATCATCCTTTATTTGGCCCTTACCGCCGCTACCCACTACTACTGCCCTGATTATTTGTCACTAAGGCATCACAGAAAAGAGGAAATCAGGGCTTTGCTTGCCTTATTCCCTGGTGTTGGTCTGTTTTTTATTGGTAACAAATCTTCCCTGAAGTTAGCTTGTGTGTGGCGAGCTAACTTAGGTGAAACTGAGGTCATCAGGAACTGCTGGTAACATCACAGAATCACAGAATTGTTGAGATTGAAAGGGACCTCTGGAGGTCATTGGTCCACCCCCACTGCTCAAGCAGGACTACCTGGAGCTGTTTTCCCAGGACCTGTCCAGGCCACTTCTGAATATCTCCAAGGATGAAGGTACCACAACCTCTCTGGAAGACCTGTGCCAGTGCTCAGCCACCCTCACAGTGAAAAAGAGCTTTCTGATGTCCAGAGGGAACCTCCTGAGTTTTAGTTTGTGCCCATTGCCTCTCATCCTGTCACCGAGTACCACTAAGAAAAGCCTGGCTCTGTCCTCTTTGACCCTCCCTTCACATGTTTGTATACATCACTGAGACCCCATGAGCCTTCTCCAGGCTGAACAGTCCCAGCTTCTCTCAGCCTTTCTTCATCAGGCAGATGCTCTAGCGCCTTAATTATTTCTGTGGCATTTTGCTGGAACTTTCACTAGCAAAGTGACCTCATTCCAAGGCCACTCTCAATAATCATTGAATGATCATGACAACTGGGAGAAGTGCCCAAGGACTGGAGGAAAAGCCAGTGTCACTCCTATCTTCAAGAAGGACAAGAAGAAGGACCTAGGGAACTACAGACCAGTCAGCCTCACCTCAGCCCCTAGGAAGGTTATGGAGCAGCTAATCCTGGAAAGCATTTCTAGGCACACGAAGGACAAGATGAAGCCTATCTCACTGGGCTGGGGATCATTCTCACTTTGACTGGGATCAAAGGAGTTTTCTGTTTGCCAGAAGAAGCCCAGAATAAATGAGAGAAGGAAGATTAGAAATCTACTGTGAAACACAGCCCAAGGTTTGGAGGCCTAAAACAACCTCTAGGCAACCACAGAGTCATTTCTTCCTTACCAGATGTACTTTTTCCAGATTTTGCTTAGGTCCTCCAGGCAGTAGCTAGCTGAGGGAAGTCAAAGTCTTCTGCTTTGTTCTTGATTCTTGGAACTCTTCACGGGATAATCTGGGTAGCTGTTCCCATGGATCCAGATCATGCTCTTCAGTGACCAGTTCGAAGGGAGAATTTTAGTGCTCATCTCTATGTAAGAATGATAATGACAGCTGTACTATTCTATAACTGCCCAAAGGATCTGCTTCATTCAGCACCTGAGTTTAAAAGATGAGCACCACCTCAGATGACTTTTGATTTCACAAGATGGAGCTAAGAGCCTCTGAAAGACAAAGTTCCCTGCAACAACACCTGTGTATAGGGATGGTTTTCACTTCTGAATGAACCACATAATTGTGGAGCTGAGTTGGAGAGCAGACTGGTGCTCTGGGTAATGAAGTACTTACTGGTTACAAAGGATTTTGTGACAAGGTTTTGTACCAGAAATGAACAGGGTCTTTGTGAGATGCTCAGACAAGTGCCTTATGGAACCATTGGTTACGGTGTGAGCGTTTAAGATCGAAAAAGACTAAGCTACTTAGTACTTGGTAAATGCTCTAATGTTGTAGTTAATGTTCTAGACAGTGAACTTACCACAGAGATTCGGTGTCACAGGAATCAAAATGACTGAATGCAATTTTGGATTCTTCTATATATCCCTGCAGCACAGTATAGTATAGTATATAATTAAATTTTATTACTATATGAAACAAGGATTCTCTCAACCAAGTAGGCATTTGTGATTCTTCTATCTAAAAAGCATACAGTGGAACTGAGAAAAGGACAGCAAAGAGTAGTAAAGACCAGAGTTATGGAAATGCTTCCTTAAATTAAAAATTATTAAATAAATCATCATGGCACTATGTTATGGGGAAGATATATAAATATTATAAAATAAAATAGTAAAATAA
>NW_010415388.1:0-11080 GCF_000710305.1 Buceros rhinoceros silvestris
GAAGCAAAAAGGATGGATATGGTTCTCAGCAGGGGTGCTCTCAACCCCACACAGCTGCTGTGAGATGTATCGTGTGGCTTCATACCTACAATATCCTACAGCTATGTGTTACCCCTTCTCCAACAAGGGGAGCTGAACATCGTACCCATCCATTGCAAAAACTCCTTCTCCTTCCACTCTAATGATTTTATTGTGAATGCAATCTAAACAGAAAACAATATTTTAAGCAGCTTTCACTCATGAAGAGGCTCTAACCACCTTTGCCCTGAACCATGCCGAAGCGTTTTTAAACAGTGTAATGAAAACTCCCTGAAGAACAAGGCAGTGGAAGAGCTGGTATTACAAATGCTCTGAGAGTGAGTTCGCTTAACTTCTTTATTGATCTTCCCTGAAAACGAAGTGCTATAGCAGAGAGGTTAAGGGAAATAGGTAATAAACACCAGAAACTTTTAACATGAGAGAACTGAGAATACGATTTGAGGGAAGACATCTCAAGAGAAGTGCAGTGCGAAGCTCCCCACGGTTTCCCAGCGGGTTAATCAACAGGCATTAGTTACCATACGCTAAACACACTCTTTATGGCATCGCATCAGGAGGAGCTCAGAGCCTGGCTCCCACTGGCTGCCGGGAGAAACTGTGGATGCCCCAAACCTGGAAGTGCTCAAGGCCAGGCTGGATGGAGCTTTGAGCAACCTGGTCTAAAGAAAAGTGTCCAGCAACCTGGTCTAAAGAAAAGGTCCCCTGCCCATGGGAGCAGGGTTGGAACTAGATGATCTTTAAATGTCCCTTCCAAGCCAAACCTTTCTATGATTCTATGATTACGCATGTTGTGCTTTGCTGGCCTCCAGCCAGGACTGGAACAGCGTTTCTGAAACACCACGAATGTCACGCACGGACATTCCCGATGCATGGCTGCATGAAGCTCTGTGGGTGATTGGATAATGATGCAGGGTTTTGGCTGCTTGTTTGGCTCCACTCAGCAAACCTGGGAAAACCAGCTCGTGGACCATCTCTGCAAGCAAGCTGGCCTCCCCTTTCTGGCCCAGAAGATCATGGGGAGCCCGTTCTTCCACCTCCTTCGTGCTGCCCCTTTCTAAACACAGGAAGCAAACTGTTCAAGCACAACTTTAAGGGGTTTTGGGAGGGGGGGGGGTGTCATGGAGGCTTTACCTTTTCTCTTACGATAATCTTCATTCCCAACAGCCATGACCCAAGCTAACAGTGATAGGAAAAGACCCTGCACCTCTTTTTGAATTGCTCAGATGCATCTTTGAAGGTTTAGTACCTAGGGAATGAGAAATGTCAATATTACCATATAGTTCTCCTTAATTAACATTGAAATCCTTCACGTGTCAGGTTAATTTAAAGTCAAGAAAGAAATCAAGTTTAATTGAAATTTTGTGAACTTTTTTTGCCTCTCACAAGAGAAGATCCCCTGGCTATGCTAAAAGGATGTTTCAAGGACATCAACTTGTTAGAGAAAAACAGGCGTTCCTTGATCTGAACATCTCCTTTGGCAAGGGAGGAGATGGTGTCCCGGTCTCAGGAACCTGCTCAAAATACCTAAATTTTAATTTTCTTCTTTAGAGCAGTTGCTCTTTCAGTGCCTTCCTTCCACTCTTCTTTGGTGTGAGGTGAACAGGAACCTGCTCTGGCTTTCTGGTGCCTTTCAGACAAGCTGACAAGCACCCTTGGAAATGCACCTTCTAAAAACAACTCCAAGCCACCGCAACCCCTACGGGCGGTGACCCAGCAGAGAGCAGCACCTGTTGTGAGGTACTGGACCTCCTCCACAGCCACCACAGCCCATCATTCCCACCACAGCCCATCATTCCCACCACGGCTTCTCCTCTGCAAGTGGTCTGAAGCCCTTGGGAACAAGCCCCAGGAAATGACTCTCCATTCCCCATTCCCATTTGAAGGGGAGGGAGGGTAGAGGAAGGAGGACATTTGAAACAGGGAAGGGGAAGAAGATGTTTGCTGGGAATAAAAGCCAAGAGAAATTGCAAGGAGATGTGAGATTTAAAGGTCCAAACACTCCAACTGTCATTAGTGAGAGGAATCCAGTGTGTCACTGCTCATCAGAGGCAGGGCTATGCAGCGTGGAGGGAGAGGGAATGGAAAGGACTGGAGAGGACATTGATTTTCTTAGAGGAAAAAGTGAGCAAGAATGACCTCAATGGAAAAAAATTTTCTCTCTCTCTTTCTGTCTCACAGGCAAATATAGCCCTACATGTTATGCAAAGGCAGTGTTCAAGCATGCTTGGAATGAGCGACTTGGAAGGCAAATTGCTACCACTTGTCCTCAGCCTTGTTTTTTTGGCTTTCATTTCCTCATTTTCCTTTGTCTTCTCTCTAGCATGGTCCATCCCTCACAGCTGCCACAAAGCCACCTCAGAGCGTGCCCCTGTCTTGAGAGGAGATGGGGGTACCCGGGGGGCAGCTGCCAGCAATCACAATGAGAACAACCACTGGTCTTCACCAAATGACCTGAGAGGAAAGATGGATTGAACAGGGAGTCGTTAGGAACCAGTTCAGCAATTTCGGTCCAGAAAGGCACAGGCACAGGCAATCATTTCCCCTGATAGACTCATTCCTCACCAGCAGACCAGGTGATTTTCTTGCAGCCCTATTTCTGTGACATTTCTTTCTCTTTCACTATGAATTTTACAGAAAATTTTTGCTTGGAGTCAAAAGGCTGCCAAGCGCCTTTAGCTGTTTCGATTGTCTCCTGTTTCCCCAGCCCCAGCTGTGTTTTCCTGGAGGCTGCAGCTCCTGTGGACCTGCTTTGCTTCAGTGGTTTCACAGATGCTTGTCCTCAGTTTGCTTCTCCACAGCAGCCAGCTCAGAGGGGCTGGAGGGGCCCTGCAGTCCGTGCGGCACCGCTGCGTGTGCCAACCCCAGCTCACACTGATGTGCCACAGGGAAAGCAGCAGAGGAAACACGCGGGGTGCATTTCTGAGCAACCCGTCCTGTGGTTACACCTCCTCGCGTTTCACTTGTGGTGCTGAAAATTTCAGCCTTCTGGTTAAACATGGAGTTGTTTGGAAAAAATACACATACAGAGCCTACTGGCTGCACACTCATGTCTGCTTTAGAGGAAGGAGGAAGACACACGTTTGGGTGCCAGGAAGTAGTCCTGCCTTGCATTGACATCAGTAACCAAAAGCTGCCTTGTCCTCCTCCCCTAGGACTGATAGAAACAGGTCCTGAGACTTGGATCCTGCTCTGCAATCAGACCTCGGACTGAGCCAAACAGGGTAGTCCCCTTGCTCACCCTCCTGCCAGGAGCCAGGGGGAGAGGTGGATTCTGCAGCTCAGGGTCTCCCAGGACATGGGGGCAGGGCTGGGAAGATCCGGACATAGGTTACGCGCAGAGGAAACCATCAGACCGGCCTTTTTTACCAAGGTGGCTCATTCATGACTTACATTTCTGTATCACTTGCCTTGGCCAGCAGGCCACAGCTCCTGCCTGTGCTCATCTCTGGCCGCTTCCCTCTGACACTGGCGGCATCTGCCAGGGCAATCTGGCTATGCTCCATGGCACTCCCAGGGGCCGGGAGCATCGGGGCAGGGCCCGTCCTTGGGCTGCATGGACACCCAACAGCATTGTGCCAGGGTCATCATCATCGAGCTCATCCTCTTACTCAACAAGTAGTGAGTAAGAGTGGCAATATCAGTACCAATAATAAAAGCAACAGCAATAGCAATGCTCCCCTGCCAAATGCCAGAAAATCCTCCTGTTACGTTTATGAGAAAAAACCTCAACACTGAAGAAATCAAATGTCTTCCTCAAACCCAAACCACAACCTAGCTGGGAGCTGGCACAGATATCCTCATTCCTGCCCCCCAGCTCAACCACTACATAAAGGAGCCAGACAGCTTCTGCAGTGCTGTCTCTAGGATGTGTTGTCCCCCACAGGAGGAGAGAGGGAAGAAGCAGAGCCTAAGGGGCTGTAGTCACCCAACACAGACAGTGGGGGCTAATGGTCTGGGCAGTGCAGAGGTAAGAACAGCCTCATCTCCCACAGCTGAGGTTGCTCCCTGTCCTTACCCTGGGGTTGCATTTCCCTCTTTTCTTGGATGAGAGTGACGCCAAAAGCATGGAAGAGGTCTCTCCTTCACAAAGCTAGCTGTGTCTGGTTTCCAGGAAATCAATCAAACGGGATGAAAAACTAAGGCAAACAGATCAATCTGTAAACAGAGAGACTTTTCTCTGTCTTACATAAGCAAAAAAATAAAAGCAGTAATTACCTTCCCTAAAAAATAACAGCAAATGTCATCTGCCAGCACTGTTATTTCCACTCCCGGTGGGGAGGCAGACTGGTGCTGCTCCCAGATTTTCTGTGAATGGGCTGGGAAACAAAGCAATTAGGCAGAAAAGAATAAATCACTCATCCAAACACAACAGCCGGCAGAAGAGCAGTTGTAAACAAGTCAAGCTTTCTTACCTCCTTGCCCTCCCAAGTGCTCAGAGGTTTGTATAAGAGGTGGCACAGCTGTGGGAGGTGGGCTGTGTGGAATGCACGCAGCTCACCCTCTCTCTGGGGCAGACGCCCAGGGGTTTTGTGCCTGTTAAGAAACATGAGGGCGAGGTGGTGTTTGCCCACCTCAGGAGTCATTTGTGCTTGCAAAATATTAAAATAAAAATGTTAAAATTCAAGCTTCACACAGAGTTTGTGTACGTGCAGCCTGCAAGAACGGTCTAATATTGGTGGCTGGGATCAAGCCAGTTTGTAAACCACCTGAGGTTTTCAGTCCTTGTTGGTACAACGCCTGTGCTACCTTAGCACCATTAAGAGAGAGGATAAGCTCTTCCTAGCGATGACTCTGGGACTAGTAAAATCCACCTTCACCCCGGCTCTTCCTGTAAATGATCACCAATGCAGTGAGGTCATGGCGGAAGGCAGAGTTGAAGCCAAGGAGAACCCAAGCCAGGAGCCAAACCCATCTGGTGGCCTCATGTTGAGGACCTGCCCAAGCTGGTGCCCAGGGCTGCATCCTTCCCTGCTCCCGCTGCTCAGCAGGAGGATAGAGAGACAAGCCACTGCCAGGTGCACACAAGATTTGCAAGAAGTGCATTTAGGCACCATGGCTGCACCTCCAAAGGGTTCATACGTGTTGGTACAGCTTCCCAAAGGATCGATTACAAACCTGCTCTCTACCCCATTGCTTCCAGACATTTGAGGTTTTTGATGGAAAAGCTACATTTTTCACAGAAATTACACCTCTTCGGCAAAAAATGATGTTTGTTGAGAAGGAAGTTTTCAGCCAAAAATATTTCATCAGGAAGAAAGTGCTGAGCAGTCCAACTACCCCTACCCTGGAGCCATACAGCCTTGGGCCTGGGGCAGATACGTGAGTGGAGCTACCACTGCAGATATATTCCCTCAGAGAAATGACTCGACCAAACAGGACAGAACAGGACGGAAATAAATGCAATTTGTTAGTGTGCAAAAGGAGAGAGAACAAATTTAAAGAGAAAAAGAGAGAGAGGGAGAGTCTCTCCACTTATGAGCTATTGAGAGAAGTGATGGGCATGGGTTGAGAGGAGGAAGAGCTGTGTTAGCCAGGTGGCCACCGCTATGACATTGCAGAGGCTTTTTAATTGCCTGCCACAGCCTCTCCTAGGCACGTCTTAGGAGACAACAATAATTCTGTTTAGTTTGGCATGTCCACAGCACCGGACAAGCAGTCATCTAGGAAGGCTCCTTTGATTTTTGCTCCATAATCCGTGAACACAGGCTTCACAGGAGGAGTTTTTGGTGTGATGGCAGTCCCTGAAAAATACCGGAAAAGGAAATGCCAGAAGGGTCTGCTTCAGGGCAAGGCTTAACCCTTTGACCACTGGGCCTGACTGTCCCTCTGGCATCAGATCTTGGGAACTTGCATCCGAGCAGCTTGGGGAAAAGCACCACCAGTTTGGTGCGTTCATTTTCCAGGTTCTGTGCAATTTATTGGCAAATAAATTAAGACTTTTTTGAAGTAATTCTTTTCTTTGAGCAAAGAGTATAAAACATGGGTTTGTGTGAAAAGCCTGAAGCCAAACAGTGACAGATACCTTTTTGCTACCATCGATCATGTGGAAGAGCTGTTGGGAGACTGTTGTCTCTAAATAACACCCCGCATGTTTGAGAAGTGATTTACACAGCCATTCAGTTTGTCTTTGGGATGATAAAAGCCTTCCGATCAATCTCCTTACGGATTTCTTTATCTGCATCTCTTGGAGCTGATGATGGGAAATCTGGGATACAAATCTCTTCTGGTGATTTTAAAACGCTTCGTTGCAGAGTTGGCAATGCCATATTGATGAAACCTGACGGCAATATTTTCAATTTATAATTTATTTTATTTTTCTTATTTAGTTACTATGCTCAGCACTTCTTAGATTTTGGAGTTATTGGGACAAGCATGAACTATGAACTTTCTGGCTGAGCCAGAGGACTCTTTGCCCTTTATACTCCACAGACACATAGTCCCTCCACCTCCCCCGAACCACTTCAGGTAACGTCTGCTCGTGAACAATGAAATGGATGGATGCATAATTGACAAAGTGCCCAATATTCTCATCTTATATAGCACAAAACATTGCAGGCAGAAGTCTACGTGCAGGAGGCCCTTACCTCCAGCACCATCCCTCGCTGAACAAAGTCATCTGACTGGCTGAGGTGGTTCTGGCCTCTCCTGGGGTTGCCCTATCCCTCTGTGCTACCCTGATGATGCAGATTCTGGTCCACTAAGGGCTTGCTCTTCCTTCACTCCTCCAGGCTGTCTCATAGGCTGTTGCTTCTGCTCTTGGGCCATACATACCATCACCAGAAGTATTTCACCATCTTCCCTTGATCTACATGGGACAAGCAAGGGGTCAAGCAGGGGGAAATGGATAGTCCAGTAGATTTGGAAAGACTGCTGAATGATTTTAATTCCCCAGCTCTAATGCAGTGTCTTCTGCTTTGAATTGTTGTTCTTTGCTGCCAAATGATATTCCAGCTGATGCACGCCACAGGTGTCCAAATGGTTGAAGGCCCGTCATGCCCTTAGGAGAGGGGCCGGGAACAAAGCTCCCCATGACGGCCCAGGACTGTCTTTCTCACCTTTACTAGACCAAGATAATGAAGGAATCTGAAGAACTTTGCTTTTCCTGTGCGAGAACCGTTCTGTCTGATTTGCACATACACTGACCGGAGTCGGTCCCTAGGCCACGCTTCTCCAAGCACGTGCGCTGAGGTGAGTGTTTCACCCTCTGTGGCTTACTAGAGCTGTCTCCACGCACCCTGCAGCAGAGCCGGCTGAATAGAGCTTTCCAAAAGGCCGAGCATTTGACCCTAATTGAATTAATGTCTTCCATTAAGGTCACTAGCTATTAAAGTGCTGGTTTTCTTCCTGAGACTGAAGGCCATACTTTTCCACAGCAAGAAACTAAGGAGAAGACTGATGCAAGGAAAGGTTGTTATGAGCTACCTCTAGCATCTTAACCGGGTCATCGCTGCCAGAGAACTGCGGTGCGTTTAGCAGGCATGTGCTGACCATCTGGCCATCAGCAGAGACTGAGGTCACAACCATCGCTGTAAAGACCTTCTGCTTCAATATAAAGAAACCCTCCTTCGAGCAAGAAGGACGTTGCAGACTTTTACCATGTCACACTGTGTACAGAGATTCAATGTGATTGTAAACAGGGATTTAGTCTTCCCGTACTGCAGACAACCCATGAAACAGTTAATGAGTCAGTCAGCTCTGCAGCTACCTGGTCTGCACAACAATCAGGTCTGCAGGTTTCCCTGCACCACTGAGCTGTGATGCCGTGGGAAAAATCAGACTTGTTTACAGCTGCCCCATGAACAAAAATATTGTACCTTTGGCAAGACCAACGCAAAAATCAAGAGGGATAGCTTGAGACAAAATCACTTAAAGGCATCTTCCTGTCTCATTGAGTCTATATTACACAAAGTAGTTACAATAAATACAAGATTAAGTACTATCAAGCCTCTAGAAATGAACGGGGTGTATTAGCGCCCCTAAGCAAGACAGCACCTGGGATGAGGGCTCTCAGAGGAGGTAATCTATGTCTCTTCCCCTCTGTGCACACACAAAACAACGTTCTCATCATTCTGATGTCACAGCATGTCCAACAGACGAAAAAACCCAACTAAACCAACCCCAAATCTCACAGACGCATCAAAGGAGCGCAGCCAGTGGAGGAAACAAGCACACATCTTACATCAGCCTGCATCAGGTTGCTAGGCAGCCAGGAAATCCACACATGTTGCCATGACAATGTCACTTCATCATCATTCAGTTCACAGTGTAGCTCAAACGAGTGCAGCAAGTCATTGGTGCGCACATGCCGGGACAGAAGAACGTGAGATGGAGCAAGAGCATCAGAGCACTGTGAACACAGGGGTGCTATCACAGTTTCTCACTCAATCAAAGCAAGAAGAGCTGCTGGGAGGCCTTCAACCTTTTCCTCTGAACCTCCTTGCGGTTCACCATTTCCTCCTGGTGTTTCTCAAAGGACCCCATGTCTGATATCTATGGCCACAGCCATGGACAGCATATAGATGGGCAACCCATTCTGTGCAAGGTCGCAGCATCCTCCTTCCCTCACCGCTCCTGAGGAACGGCAGCATCCAGGGAAAGCTTGCAAGGGACAGTAAATATTCAGGCTGGGAAGTGAGGGAGCTGCTTGTGTGTCACTGGGAACACACTCTGCCTCACGAGCTCTCGCAGCAGTAGTATGACTGTTGCTATGTATGATGGTCACGGTGAGTATCACCAAAAATAATGAGGTGACAATATTACAACCGGAATGCCACATAATGCCACGTTAACCCAGGAAGGATGAGCAAGCTGGAGCTTCTCTAGGTAAACTTAGCTTGGCATCCTTGCCCCGATCCTGCAGCGCTGGACTCTTCAGAAATGAGAAGAAAAGGCTTTGACTGGAAAGAGGGCACGTTGTAACCAGGCCTTGGTACTAAGCCTGAGGTCAGCAAAACCCAAAACCAACAACCATACTGCAGCACTCAGACAGGGATGCTAGTGAACATGATCTCTGCCCCCTATGGAAAATAACCACTGTGTCCAACAAACACCTTTACTGCTCTCCTCCACGCTCACCTTCTGCCACATGAACTACTGTTTATTTGCAAAACAAAACATTGCAAATCATGGAAAGGTTTTAGAGAATAAAATCTTGCCAGGAAGTTTAGTTCAAGCCCTAAACACACTGAAGAGATCACAACTGGTTTGTGACCACGACGCAGATGAAATGGCAGATGATCTCAAGTCAACAAATACGTTGTGCAGTTATTGGACCAGCCCTGCCAGATAAAAAAATAGTGGGGGAGAGGGAGAAGTCCTAGAAGAACTCACAGCTGGACTGGAGGGTCTAAAACAAGTGACCCTTGAGGAGCTGATAAAAAATAAGGTTGCAGTCCCATGTAGGCAGAAGAAGAGGCAGCTGGTATTGAATTGCGGCATGCTGGGATGCAAGCGAGAGGTCAGCCCTGTGACCTGGTTGGGCTAGGACAGTCTGATGGTTCCTTGTCTGCACTAGGGTTGGTGAATTGGTCTCAAGGCTGACTTTTCTGGCTTGAGCACTGAGAAGCCCTTTTCTTCCCTTTTCCTGGATGAAAACCACAGCTCCTCAGTGATACAGGGCAAGGTCTAGGCACTGCTGAATCCCACCTAAACTCTGCAAGACCAATGACCAGAAACTGGACATACAGGACCTTCCTATGAACTCCGGTATGAAGTCTGCCTGGGTTTCTCCAGAAATCCTGCCAGCCTCCAGCCTGCCCACTCCCGCTGCCTCCAGACCTGCTGCCTGCACCTGGGACTGACTTGGCAAAGTAAACAAGAATCGTTACAGAGGATTTGGGGCCAAGTTTGGACAACACCACTGACATTTCCTTCTCTGAATACTCAGTATCTGCTACAGGGTTGTATTCAGGGTTGAAGACTTAAAGCGCTGAGAGCTGAACCTGTCCATGGAATACTCCAAATCCTGGTCCTGCTCACTGCTGCTCTTATCCCAGAGCGAGGTGCACTGGCAATGAAATATCCACTCCAGCTCTTGCTCTGGTGGTCTGTATTTTGCCTGTGTAGCCAGCAAAATGCTTGTTCTTCTCTTGCCTTTCCTTTTTTAAAATTTAAGGTTGCAATGCCTGCTATGTGGTAAACACACCCATAGGAACAATATTAAGAAAATGGAAAAATTTGGATAATTTGCTAGTCTGTTCATGCTTGGAGCACCCAGGGTTTGGGGTTTAAAAATAACCTTTACATTTCATTTAACAACCACTATCAAAACCCTAATGCAATTCCTTTTTCTTCCCGCTTTCCGCATCCATCTAGTCTGAGGGAGGAATGACAAAATATTGTCATTACGCGTCCTTCCTGTCTCCATACGGCTCGTTGTAATTCAGCTGGTATTTGACTCAGCTGTTTGAAAGAGCAAGCGGTAACACTGCACATTCAAGCAGCTCCCTTCTCAGCGAAGGAAAGGAAAATTGCTGGCATCACACAAAAGCTCCTATATTTTGCTTTCTGTGTATATTTTCCTCTTTGTGCTCTGCAGCTTTTTTTAAACTACCAGACTCGCCCAACCAACACAAATATGTTTTCTTTCCATCTTTTTCTTCTTCTCTTTTTTCTGGAGGAAGGTTGTGTTTGTATTTCCATTGGACATTCCTCGGGACCAGTTGTAAGGAGAGGCAGGTGTTTGTGCCTCGTGCATGTCCTGAATGTCAAGCCCTACGTTTGATCCAGGCGCACTTTCTCCATAGACCTGTGGTGGTGAATGGAGTCAAATCCAGTTGGTGGCTGGTCACCAGTGGTGTTCCCCAGGGCTCAGTATGGGGGTCTGTTCTCTTTAACATCTGTATCATGATCTGGACAAGGGGATCGAGTGCACCCTTGGTAAGTTTGCAGACAACACCAAGCTGGGCAGGAATGTTGATCTGCTTGAAGGTCTGGAGGCTCTACAGAGGGACCTGGACACACTGGATCAATGGGCTGAGGCCAAAGGTATGAGGCTTAACAAGGCCAAGTGCTGGGTCTTGCTCTTGGGTCACAACAACCC
>NW_010415389.1:0-243 GCF_000710305.1 Buceros rhinoceros silvestris
TCATGTCTGCCGCCAGCTACCTGCAGATGACTGACGTGGTCAACTTCTGCAAAACCTACATCAGGTCATCGTTAGATATCTGCCGGAAAATCGAGAGGGAAGCTGCTTTCTATCAGGCTGATAGCGGGAGCGCCAGCTCCGTGCGAGAGGGCACCTCGTACGGCTCCAAGAGCTCTGCCTCCATCTCCTCCCTGCAGGAGAGGGAACGGATTCCGGAGGGGGGGGGCCAGCGGGATCCTCCCC
>NW_010415389.1:515-8335 GCF_000710305.1 Buceros rhinoceros silvestris
GGGGCCGCCCCCAGTCCCCGCCTCCGCTGTCCCTGGAGCAGACGGACGAGGGGCTGCATGGCGGGCAGGCGATGGACCTGGCCTGCAATAACTATCACATGAAACAGTTCCTGGAGGCCCTGTTGCGCAACAGCTCGGCTCAGAGAAAGGATGATGTGGTTCACCACTTTGTCCGGGGCTTTGAGGGTAGGCCAGAGGATGCAGGGGTAGCCATGAGCTCCATGATGGACACCTGGAGCAGACGGACGAGGGGCTGCATGGCGGGCAGGCGATGGACCTGGCCTGCAATAACTATCACATGAAACAGTTCCTGGAGGCCCTGTTGCGCAACAGCTCGGCTCAGAGAAAGGATGATGTGGTTCACCACTTTGTCCGGGGCTTTGAGGGTAGGCCAGAGGATGCAGGGGTAGCCATGAGCTCCATGATGGACATTCACAGCGACTGGTATGGTGAGGACGCAGGTGAGAGGACCCCAGGGGCACAGGCTGTGAAACTGAGGAGAAAACCCCTTAGTTGTGTGACTTCCCGTGTTACTCTCATTCTTGTTCAGGAATATATTGCTAATATTATGGCATAGCCAAATAAATTATTGTTGTGGACTTCAAAAGAAAGCTGTACTCGTTTGTTCAGTGCAGCCTTTGGCAGGTAAGTATGTCTGCCAGCTTCTAGAGGCCCTTGGAGAGGCATCCCAGAGCTCGGTGCTGGTGACGCTGCGGTAATAAACGGTCTCATTTGGGACCTTGCTGAGTGGCAGGTGGTTTTTTAAAAAGGATGTTCCTCTCGTGATGTGAGTGTTAGAAAGAGCGATCAGAGAGGTGAGGTCTGCTGCCACAGGAGGGATCTGCTGTGGAACCTGACCCAACACGAGGGGCTTAGTCCACGGCAGCTCCTGCCAGCACCTCGGCTGTTGGATCACAGGCTGTTTGCTCTGCCTTTGAACTTCAGAAGGGCAGGAATCGGGTTTATTCAATACTGAGAAATTCTTCAAGAGCACTGAAAGGTTTAAACTCTGTGGTGTTGAAAAAAGCCGAGATTTAGCATTTCGCTGTAGAGGCAGCCTCACTTTTCAGCTGCCTTCCCCGCGGTTCTGCCATTTTCTGGAGCCCCGGGCTGCTGGGGTGGCTCTCACTGGCAGGACCATCTCCCAGCAGCAGCACCAGGGACCCGCAGAAGCAAGGCCCGTCTGTACGCGTTTCTTCTGAAGCGGACAGTAAGGATTTGGGCACTTTTTCTGCTTACAGTAACAGCACACAACTTGCCTCATCCAAACTGCCTTAGGGAGATGGGAGGCGGCTCAGAGAAACGCTGCAAGTGCTGGCTTTGCTCAGGATGTGACAAACGGAGTAACGGTGTGGGCAGCCGAGAGGAAATCTGGCCCTGAATGTTCTGCTCTGGGTAGCAAGCTTACACTCCTGTCACTTCCAGCTCAAGCAGGCATGTGGGATCTTAAGACAAACAGACCCAATGTTACCTGTCACTGCTCTGAAGTCAGGAGTCTGATAAACTCACAGATCCAGTGGTACAGTCACCAAAGGGCTGAAGGTGCCAGAGCAGAGCACTGCCGCCAGATCATGCCTGTGGCTTCTGACAGGTAGAAAGGCAAGGGCACTTAACACACAAACTAGGCTTAACTTTTTCCTCTCTTAAATTCCTCAGGCTGTTAATGAATCACTAAAAGGGTTGAAAGTAAGTCACAAGACACCAGGAATGAGAAATACGAAGCCCTGATAAGAGAATGGTTCTCTTGTGCATTCAGGCTGCCGGATGAGGTCAATGCCACCTAATTCCACGTGTCTGCATCTGTTCCAGTCCTCCTGGTTCCCTCCCCAGCTGATGGAGGGTAAACAGGCGCCTCTGGCGAGCCTGGAAGCAAAGGCGGGTCTGAGAGCGCAGCTCTGGGTGCCCGGCAGGGATTAGCAGGACCTTGTGAAGGTCCAGCACCAGGGGAGATGAGTTTCACTCACACGCTGAATCTAGACCCTCCTCTTTTTGAGACCGGGTTGGACAACCCTTAGGACAAGGGATGTTCTGCCATTCCACATGCCTTGGTGTGGCTGTTAAACAGCCCAAGGCTTGATGTGCAAACGCTTCCCTGCGTCAGTGCCTGAAACAGGGAAACCTTTTGTTGTAGAACATCCTGCCCTTTAGGCTGGAAGGGAGGCTGGTAGCTGGGCTGATTCTGAAAACCCTGGCAACACCCAAAGTTCCAGTCTCTCTTTTTGTATCCGACTTCATGAATTACGTATGACTTGTGTGCATGTCATTTGCTTTTAGGAAAGGTAAAACAGCAGCAGCAGCTGCATTGGAGTCCTTCAGCTCGCTATTACCAATCAAAAGGCTCAAGTGAGCAGCAGTAGAACCAAGCATTTGTATTTTCGGATGTGTTCCCCTCATCTAAATTCATGCACCTTGTGGAAGGCACAGGAAACAGTGAGCTACTACCTGTAATTTGTGCTAAAGGCTTTAGTTCCTACCACTGTTTAATGCTAATGGTACCTCAGAAACAGAGTCAGGGATTTTTCTGTGGCTGAGATGGTGCAGAGACCCCACTGCACTAAAAGCAAATTTATGTCACTTAATTAAATGGCTTCTTGGGATGAAATTAATGGGGTTTTCTGTTGTGAGCCAGCACCCTTAGAGGAGCTCTGTAAGCAGAGGCAGCTGCTTTCCGAGGCACTTGGTCATCTGCAGCTGCATGAGTGTCTTCTGGATTGGCACAGCCGGCAAAAGTTCCAGGTGAGCCGAATGCGGCGAGGGGACAGCGTGGTTATTCTGCCACAGGTTTGCAGCCAGGAGGGTACGAAGCCAGTGCAGCCAACGGCAGCGACCTGCCTCACCTAACGCATTGTGTTCTCTTTCCACAAGGTGATGTGTTAGTCGTGCCAATCAAGCTGCACAAATGCCCGTTCTGCCCCTACACGGCTAAACAGAAAGGGATCCTGAAGCGGCACATCCGCTCCCACACGGGGGAGCGGCCCTACCCCTGTGAGACATGCGGGAAGCGTTTCACGCGGCAGGAGCACCTTCGGAGTCACGCTTTAAGCGTAAGTTTGACAGATTGAATCTATTGTAAAACTTTCTGGCGTTTCCTGATCGTATTTCCCAAAATACCTTGGGCAAAATGGTTGTTGCCAACGTGAGATAAACCTTTCTAAGGGTAATTAAGCCGCTGATGTTTGGTTCATTAACACTTACGTAGCTCCAAATTGCCTCTTTCACCCGAGGGTTTTATGTCTTGCTTCAGGTGCACCGCTCAAACAAGCCGATCATCTGCAAAGGCTGCAGGAGGACGTTCACGAGCAGCCTGTCCCAAGGGCTGCGACGCTTCGGCTTGTGCGACAGCTGCACCTGCGTGACCACGACCCACGAGGACTCCATTCCCATTAACCTCAGCCTCGTGGAACCTTCACCTGAAGGCCAGGAGAAGGGTGATGCTGATAACGATTGGCCCATATACGTGGAGTCTGGAGAGGAAAACGACCCAGCCGATGATGAGGATGCTGATGGGGATGACAAGCAGGAAATCCACAGGAGCCTGTCAGACCGAGAAACACTTATGTAGCATGAGAGGAAAGTGGGAGCGTTTAAAGCGTCTCCCTGACAGTGCTTGGTCTGCAACAGAGAACTGCGTGTGTGCCCAATTAGTGAGACAGTGCTGGGTTTTATTATTCTGATTTTTAATCGAAGTTGGGGAGAATTGGAATTTTTAATATTCTTAAGTTTTCAGTGCTGTGCACCAGAAATCTGCGAAGAATCTTCTGTCTGGGGTTCCCAGAGGTTGTATTTGAGCAATTTCCAGTGGTGTCTCTGCCTCCTCGTTTTGATTTTGCAGGCGGAACATCTCTGTGTTGGTTTGATAACAGGTTTTTTCAAATAATGCTGTCCTGGTCCTTACCCTGTCCTGAAAGGGCACCATCTTCCCTCTTCTTCCATCCACTACCTTGGGACTTTTCTGAACTAAGTTGTGATCCTGCTGTACTAGTACAGTATTATCTAAACTGTAAACCTTAAGTGTTTGCTTAGACTGAATTTGACCTGGCAACCAGGGCAGACAAACCAGTATAACAAAAATATGCTGCTGAAAGCCTAGACACTAAAAACAAGTATATTTCACGTGTCCTTAATTGCAGGTATCTAGAGAACAAGCTTCTCCTTCTGACTTGTTTTTACTGCATCTTCCTCTCTCAAGAGCTCGGACTACAGACCTTCAGATGTGTCTTTAATGTCCTGTAGACATTAGTAGTCTTGGCTTAAATATTAAGCACACATTATGGTGTCTCTGTCTCAGTTTAGACTGAGCGAACTGCCCAGTTTTCTTCAGCTTTTTACAGTCGAAGTTAAAAGCTGCCGATCAGGTTACCTGGGAATTCTGATTCTGGTAGATTTAAGAGCCAGATTTACAGCTGATGTAGCCGAGGAGTTAAATACGAGTATCTGAGCTATGCACATGAAACGGCTCTGAATACCCTTTTTGAAGCATTTGGGTAGGAAATCTCCAAATTTTTTCCTAGCCTCTTTGTATGCAAAACCTTTTCCTTCTCTCTTACTGTGTTTTCTTTAGTCTCTGGTGATCCTTCTCATGGTTTACATTGTCGACTTAATTTATTCCAGTACTGTTCGTTTGGGTTGTTCAAACCTTCAGCGTGGACCTCGTGTTTCTTTGCTGGGATAGATGAAGGTTGGCTTTCAGAGGAGGTGAGATTTTTTTCACCTTTCCAGTACCGAGTTGATATAAGCTATCAAAAATCAAGCTGGGAAGCTGTGGAAGAAAACACACCCCCAACAGAAAGCCTGTTTACTTAGGGGTAAGCTGCTGCTTCCTAATGAAGAGACAAACCTGCAATATACTGTGAAATAGGATTGTTAAAGCTTCTCTACTGTGTTGTTCGTAAGTGTTTCATGGAAAGGCAAATGGTACGAGTCTTTCCAGCTGGAGAAGGTGCTAGATCGGGAGCCTGTGGACAGGCGCGGCTGACAGAGGATGAGCAGTTCCTCCCACTTGACAGGACAGGGCTTCTCGAGGTTCTTCGGTTGAAGACCAGGCTCTTGGTAAGTGTTAGATGCAACCTAAAAAACAAAGAGCCCTCTGGTTTAACCAGTCGTTGGGTTTGTTTAATACCTTGTGCTTTTATTTTACATACTGAAAAAGAACAAGTCACCTTCGCTGTCTGCACCATCCTGCAGCGAAAGCATAGCCCTGTAGCGATGTCGATTTGTGAGAGGTGACTCTGATGTCACAAACGCAGTTAAGAATTCATTGCCAGATCAGAGGGGAAAATAAGAAACAGGCTTCTTTTTAAACAAGTCATTTTACTAATAATTCCTGCAAACAGCAGAAAGTGAGAGACTTGTTTTGGAATGGTCAGGTCGAGGTTCTTGACGAGTCCCATCTTTGCAAGAAAGTTCTGGCATCGCCTTGCGTTTCCTTTCTGTAACTTAAGCTGCAGAAGCTTTCAGTCATCCCTGTTCCAGGTCATGTGTGAATTGGAGTTTGTAATAGCTGGACAGTTTAATAGTGACACACGTCATCACAGAAAAATCTCACTGGCACAAGATCTTCAAAAAATTCAGGCTTTAGAGCCCCCATTTTAGACATCTAAAGTAAGACCATCAAAGAGATGACTCGTGTAGATGCCAGATTTGGAGCTGAGCTCCTCCGAAAATCCTGCTGTGGTTTTGGGTCCTCAGCACTTGTGCAAATCTGAGCAAAACGAGGGCTTGTCAATCATGCTGGCACGACTGAAAACGCCACCTCCAGCCTAGCAGGGGTGAGTGTCTGGACTAGTACCCTGCTTTTGTTGAGTCCATCCAACAGCAGAGGGTGTTGTGGTATCTGCTTGTCTTCTGCGTGTGAGAACACCCAAGAAAGAGTCATGGATTATCTGTGTTTGTTGGGAGACAAACTCGCTCATGCCAGTGGAGTCAGAATGTAAATAGGATCCAAAAGGCTGTTTAGTAACCTGGCATCCCAAGTCGTGGTCAAACCAGCAGGGAGGTGCCGCCTCATTGTAAATACAGGTAGAAGCCACTAGATGTGGAGCATCAGCTGAGCATGGTTCTGGCTAGTGCCCCACAACGACACTGTCAGATCGAGCTGCCCCATGCTGAGCTGTGCTGAGGTGCGGGCTGGCCAGCTCTGAACCGGGGAGGATGTTCAGAGCTGGCAAAGCTCACCTCTTGTGAAAGCCGGTGTGTAAGCAGAGCTGCAGGACTGGCTGCAGAGACCGTCAGCGGTTTAACGTCAAGCTGCTTCCTTTGGTCTTAGAGATTGTTCTTGTGTGTCTTGTGCCTAGAGAATGGAACTGTGTAAGGTCTGTGTAATGCGGGGTGCGGGTGCGGGAGGGGGGTACACTGTTCACATTCCCCGTGGAAAGGGACCACCAAAATCAATGTTTGCTGTTGATCTGTCGGGTTGTGCTGCTTTGTCTTCAGTGGAGTCCTTCAGCCTTTGTATTTAGAGGGGGATGTAGCTGATCCATGTTCTTGTGACCAGATGTTCATGTAAATCTGTTTTCTGTGCTTTCCACTTAGTTTTTGGATGTTTTTCCTGAAATCTTCCAGTGTAGATCCAGCCTCTACAAGCTTTGAGAAAATGATGTAGCTGTTTTAAAATACTCAGTATGGTGCTTAATGAAGACTCAGAACCAATGTTTTTAGAAAGTTATTTCTACCATAATCTCTTTCTCAAAGTTTTTTAAAGGCCACGCAGACTACATCTTGTAAAGCCTTTGCTCTGCCTAACGGACTTTGTTTAGGATGTACGTTCTAACGGATTTTTGCACAGAACTGCACTGTTCCCCTGAAGGAACACGTGCTGCACTGGTACTCATAGCGCGTTTAACCTCTTGGTGAAAGACCTTGTAAATCTTCCAGATGTGGTCATGTAAGTTACTGATGTTTTGTAAGGCAGTTTCATAACTGAAGTCCTTTAGTCTAGTTTAAATGACAAATTCTTATAAACCGGACCTTATTTGTAGAAGTGACTTAACTATATTTGTGGATCTTGGAGCATTCTGGAGCTTTTTGATTGTCTAGAAAATAAAACTCTCTGAGAGGGTTGCTTTGATTTTTTACCCTTCGAAAGTTGGTTGAGGAAACCTGAGAATGTCTAGATTAAGGCTCGTATTTCAATTACTGGGAATCAAAAAGGAATATTTCCATTTCTGGGGACAGTTTGCAATTGAGAATCAGATTCATCATTAAAAGGATGCTGTTAAATTAAACCCAGCCCGCTGGGCTGTTTTAGAAAATCTTTTATATTATTAACACTGACTTTGTTTCCTTACCAGCTTTTCTAGTTTTATAATCATCTTAACTTTTTAAACTTTTTTTGAAGCTTTTCGTTTCTCGTGCTGGGTGAAACAAACCCATGCAGCTGGGAAGCAGTGCCTGATCCTGGCTAGAAGGAAACGCTGTCAAATGCTGCAAAGAAATGCCCACAGGTGGGGGGAACAGACTCCCAAATAGTCTTTCTATATAATTTTGAATTAATTTGGTTATTTCTAGTGTCTTGCTTATTCTCCTCTCTCCAGACCACGTCTGCAGAACTTAAAAAGCTCTTTCATTGCAATGGGGACATGGTCTTATCTTGCATACTTTGTATTTCTCAAGGCATTAGGTCCTGTAATGCTGAAAAGTTTCCTGATACGGAACAATGAGCAGCTCGCCTATGAACTATTAAAAAATAGATATTTTTTGTGTCACACGAAGTTTCTCAAAAGCTTTTAAACAAACAAAATGTTCTCAGAAAATTACTCTTCCTTTAACAGGTATAACTGTTTTAAAAGCAATAATTTTTGCAAGAGCACGGATTAAAATTC
>NW_010415389.1:8414-10688 GCF_000710305.1 Buceros rhinoceros silvestris
CTCACATTTTCTCATTAAATGCACTTTTAGATCCAATGCAAAGGAAAAAAAAAGCGCAACTAATTAGTTCCCCAAGTACGCTGCGTTTCTGATCTTTTAACTGGGGTTGCCGTTAACGATGTTTGGTCACCAAAACTCAATGGGACGATGCAAAATCTATGTCAGTGATTTGGTGCCGGCGCTAACGTGATTTTTTTAAGGCAGTTGGTAAGTGGTTCTCTGAAGGCAGGCTCAAAGCCCCGCTGCGCAGCACAGCCGGGGCTGGGAGGAGCACCTCCTCCACAGAGCTGCCACGGTTATTCCCGCTGGAGAAACTCCTCAAACAACGCCTCAGCTTCGGGTGGAATTGTCTTGGCTAGAAACAGCACCTCTAAAATTCAGAAACTGCAAAACAAAGGACTAGATTAAACAACTAAACACCTTTCTGGAACCAGGGGAAGGTTTGTGATGTATTTTTGTGCAACAGAGGATGAGGTCAGTCCCTGCGCGTGACAAAGCCCAAGCGTGTGGCACAGCAGCTCCTGGCTGCAGCGAGCAGGCTCCTGGGTCCGTTTCTGGAGCACTCCGAGAAAAGCACTTGAAACATCTTCTAAAATTCTAATTAAGCGCCTCCAGATACCACTGCATTCTTTTCTTGCTCCTAGCAGATGGAGAACCCTTGAGGCCCCATTAAGAGTGGTGCAAGCTCCCAGGCGGAGCACTCCCCACTACGCAAGCGAAAGTACCGATTACCTGGAAAGTCAGCGAGTCCAACGCAAATCCCTCCAACAGGGCTTGGCAAAGGGAGCTTGTCAGCAGGAGAAATAATTTGGGCATGGATCTGAAAAAATACGTTACATAAAAAGAGGCGTTACTGAGTTGAACTGACAGGCAAAATCAAACCTTAAAGGAATGAGTTCAAGCGGTATTAAAGCCTGACACTGCAAATAAATGATCTGGTTCATAGTAAACAGTTTCAGTGAGCATTTAGTTGTTCGTCTTTTTGATTTCTCAAACCGGAATCAGCAGTTGGAAGTTAGTGTTTATTGGCAATAAACTAAATTCTATGGAATTACCCAACTCGAGAGACCTGTGAGTCACTCAGTTGCCCTGTGGAAGAACATGACTGGCAGTATTTTCACCTGGGTACTCTGCACAGCTCGGTTCCTCAGCAGCTCTGGAGCCTCTCTCATGGCCGTGTCTGCTGTAACACTCCAAAGTCTCGCACCCACAGCCCATGGCGAGCAGTTCGGTGACTAAAGATGTGCTGCGTGACGAAGCACGTCCTTTGTTCTGCCCCCATCAGTTCTGTTTGCTGTTGCCGTCCAGTGAGCAGTCAGACCCCACTAACCCGCTCGTGATGTTACAGCTCGCTGTCTTTTTACAGAATCAGTTCTGCTCATCCACTCTCCAGACTTTGAGGTAAAAGCAAAATAAAATCACATGAAGTTTGCAGGTAGAGGATGACTACGGACCGGCAGCAGGCTGTGGCTGGCACGGGCTGGCCAGATGCAGACTGAGATGTTTTCAGTCGATAATTCACACCTTTGTCCCGTGGACTGAGAAGATCCACCTGCAATACTGTGTGAATTCCAGTCGCTTTCATGGGCAAGAATGGTTAATTAAGCTGGTCCAGTGCAGAGCAGAGCCCTGCCCAGCAGAATGGGTCTCATGCAAGATGTTAAAGACGTGTCTTGCATTTGAAAGGCAACAGGACCTACAGGACTACGGATGTTTATTAAAAAGCAGGAATTAAGCTGGTGAAAAATACTGTTTCAGTCTAAATGGATGGAAATTGAGTATGAATAAATGCGTATGATCTACGGGGAGATCGTATCCATCTATCAGAGGAAGGAGTCTTTAGATGTCTTTCCCATTTTGCTACAGTGGGGAAAGGAACGTAAATGGTTTTGAGATGGACAGTCTGAAGTTCCTGGAAGGCTGAAGAGGACACAAAGGATATGGCTAAGGCAGAACGGCTCCCATTGGAAAACAAATATTGATGAGGAATAACTGGGGTGTCAAGAGCACAGAGAAGACCCTGCTGGCAAGAAGAGGAAGGAGAAAGATAGCAAACTTCGAGTGAGAGAAGGTGAGAGGTTCAGGTACTGCAATTTCAGACAGATAATAGATATGAACGGGGGGAAAAAATGTTACGTCCCCTTCTGAGGAAGCTGCAGGCGCTTCAAAGAAGAATTTGGGTCATCAAGGCCGCTGCTATACATAAAGGTGTGAGGAGGAAGCATCTGGGGCACCGCATCGCTTCCCGGGCAGGCTGTGGGTGTGGGAAGGGGC
>NW_010415390.1:0-18586 GCF_000710305.1 Buceros rhinoceros silvestris
GGGGGGAAGTTTTGGGGTTTTCTTTGTTTTTAAATTCTTCCAAAGTCACCTCTTTTCTTCCTGACTCTGGTAGAAGAGTATTATATAGGATGATGATATTGTGAAAAGCTTCATAGCTGGAGAGGTGTTTTTTCCTTTCACTTCAATATTGAATGTTATCATCTGGTGTGGTACTATTGCCCTTTATTGATCTATGTGGAAACTGGGATTTTTGCTTAGAATTTATCGTAAGTGCTCTGTAGGACTTTGAATTAGGCTTGAGTCTTCCATTTTTTGCTATGTAAGATACTTAGCAACTGGAATGAAGTAAGAAATGTGAAAATAAAACTATAAACATTGAATTGCAGATCTTTGAGCAGCTTTGAATCTGGACAACTTACTGAATGCATTGAGCAACTAGAATTGTTACCAGGAGAAAACATCAACCTGCTTGCAGGGGGATCCAAAGAAAAAATAGGTATAAATGCATAAGTTAACATTACTTCCAAGACAAAAGTAAATATTTCTTCATGTCTCTTGTTTCTATAAATGACAGGCTGAAACTTCTGAATGCCGTTTGCTGTGTTTAGTGGCCTGACCATAACCTTTATGAACTGAGCTTCAACTTGAGTGGCAGTGCTCATTCTAAATGTTGATGCAAGTCAGTGTCCTAGAGTTAATGTTTGCTTATAAGTAATCTGTCCTCAGTTTCTCATATGAATACATATATAGATATTGAATGTATATATATTTTAAAATTTTTTTCTGAACTTCCTTGCTTTCAAAAATGCATTCTCAGACAGTGACACTTGATAAAATTTGGCAGTTCTAGTTGGTTTCAATTGTTTAATCTCCATGTAGACATGAAGAAGCTCCTTCCTAATATGCTAAGTCCCGATCCAAGAGAACTTCAAAAAGCAGTTGAAGTACAGCTTTTGAGAAGTTCAGTTTGTCTGGCAACAGCTGTAAACCACATAGAACAGGAGCAAAAGTGGCAGTCAATATCTGAGTAAGTTGAAATGTGCTGTGACTGAATGAGTGTAAAATACTGTGAAAAACTGTCCTAGCGTGTTGAATGTAACTTTGTGAAAAGTCTACTCTGCTTTGTTCTTCAGCGTCTGTGGTAGCTTGCTACCAGTTTTAGCTTACTGAGGAAAAATAAGATTATGTAGATCTTTGAGCTGATAAAGTACTGCTTCTTGTGAGCTTAATAATAAAGTATCATCTTGTCACTTGTGCGGGATGTTGAAAGATTTTCTCATGTCTTTGAACGTGTTGAATTCACTTTTTCTTCACTAATTTTGATTTCACTGTTTACTTTTAAATCAAACTAGCAAAAATGACTGTTGTGATTCTTCTATTTCAGAAATGTTATTAAGTACTTAAAGCAAACATCACGAATTGCTATTGGACCCCTAAGGCTTTCCACACTCACTGTGTCTCAGTCTTTACCAGTGTTGAGCACTCTGCAGTTGTATTGTTCTTCTGCTTTGGAAAACACTGTATCCAACAGGCTGACATCTGAGGTATGTCTGTGTTTAAAATCTAAATTGGAGTAATGTCTTTCTCCATGTCATGCCGTCATGTATTGAATATGTGTAAATTAATTGTTTTGACTGTTGTTAATCATACTGTAAAAAGACCTCATTTGGTTTTCTAACATGCCTTGGCCCAAGGTGGTTTTTTTTTTTATTTTATATCCAAGTTGGACTTTTTTCTATAGTTATAAATACACCATCTCTTTAACTTTTATTTTAGTTGCTTTTTAAACAAATGTTTGATATTTCTTCTCTAAATACAGTGTAACACTTATTCCTACAATGCACGCATGTAATTTACTTTAAAAGTAACTTCAAAATTTTTATCAAAATACTCAGCAGTTAAAAACTGAAAGTCAAACTTGAAACAGCACGAATGATCTAGTTCTAATCATGTTGTTCAGAAAACAATTCTACTTGATTTCAAGCTATTCTTAGTCGTGTGTTTTATTAGTTAATGACAGAGTGGCTGCTAATGCAAATGTCTACTTTGAACTAAAATGGTCTTTGGTTTTAATAAATGAAAATAGATTTTAGTAAAAATGTCTCCCATGACAACTCTGCAACTTGTCTCCTTCAGGACTGCCTTATTCCTCTCTTCAATGATGCTTTGAGGTCATGCAAACAGCACGATGTTAGGCCGTGGATGCATGCACTGAGGTACACGGTGTACCAGAATCAACTGATGGAAAAACTTAAAGGTATATAAACTCTCATTTTAGTGTTACGAAAGATAAGTGCAGAATTTGAACTTAAATCTTCTGCTGAAAGTAGCAACTGTGTCTTTTTCTATTATTTAGGTGGATTAGTTCTTAAAAACCAAGTGTTGGTTATGCAGGTGTCCTGCTTTAAAACTAGGGCTCTCCATTAAAGCTGTAATGTAGACAGTGTTAAAAAGAAGAAAAAGTTTTTCTGAAATGCTTAGCAGTTCGATGCTTGCTCTTCTAATCACACTGGCTCAACTCTTCATACTTGAAATGCTTTCACTTTTGAACACTTCAACACTATCAATAATACTCTTTAAATGCAGGCATTTAAAGCCATTTAAATGTGCAGCATGATAAGGGATAACGGGAGAAAATAGTTGTATCAGGGGACTAGTAGATTTCTTAGTGAAGACGGATGCTTACAAAGAAAAAATTACTCTTTTGCATCTATGGATGTATTTTTTGTTTCAGATGGAGTATATAAATATTCTAGGCAGTAAGGAAGTCATCTAAATTTCTGAAGGTGATGTTAAGAAATGTGAAAGAGCTGAGCAATTTTTTTACTGATGGCCATGTGCAAAATATCTTGTTCAGAAGTAATCTGTATAACCTGGGTACAATTATTGTTGGTTCAGTCATTTTGTTTGCAATGTCTTGCTTTCTTCTTCAGAACCAACAGTCCCAATTAAAAGCCATCTAATGGAGCTGGGCCTAACAGCAGCGAAATTTGCACGAAAGCGAGGAAATATTGCCCTGGCTACACGACTTCTTGCCCAGTGCAGTGAAGTTCAGCTGGGAAAAACCACTACTGCACAAGACTTAGTTCAGCACTTTAAAAAATTGTCTGCACCAGGTCAGATGGATGAAAAATGGGGTCCTGAACTTGATATTGAGAAAACAAAATTGTTATACACAGCAGGTGAGTATTTGCTAATTACATTGTAGAGACTTGACCTTCTTGTCCTTACAACCAGGCTAATTCCCCTGACCTTGAGGAAATCATAATAGGACAGTATCATTAGGAACTGATTTTATCCTATTAACTGTTGTCTCAGTCTGAGAGTGTTTTTAGGTGTATTTTCTTACTTGTAATTTTTAACTTGAAAGAGAATTTTCTTTGTAAAAAATATATTGTTGCAAGCTGTATCTGAGTATACTGAATTTCAGAAGAAGGATTGTGGATAAAGTAACACTCTACTGAAGATAGGCTTTTTATCATACGCAGGTCAGTCAACACATGCCATGGAAATGCTGAGTTCTTGTGCTATATCCTTCTGCAAATCTGCCAAAGCTGAATATGCAGTTGCTAAATCTATTCTTACGTTGGCTAAATGGATTCAAGCAGAATGGAAAGAGATTTCAGGACAGTTGAAACAAGTATATAGAGCTCGACAGCAGCAGAATCACACTGGTCTGTCTACTCTGTCTAAAAACATATATAATTTGATTGATCTCCCAGCTGTTAATACACTAGAAGAAGAATATCCTAGGATTGAAAGTGAATCTACAGGTTTGTTTTCCTTCTTACCCTTTTTTTGGTTTTGTTGTTGAATTAGTTACTGATAATTCCACCGAGGGATAGCACCAATTATATTGGAGTGTGAAAAGCAGTTACCTTAAGTTTTCTCATGATCTTTCATCTATGCTTAATTTGAACACTTCTGTTGTTGTTACAAAATGTACTCTTAACTCCCAATTCTTGGCAGACTTCAAATGTCAAGATAAAGTTCTTTCTTTACTTAAATACACATTTTATAAATAACTTAGTTCCTGTCTTGCAGAGTCAGAATTATTTTAGAACTGTTATAATGGATAACAGAATCTTTTCGTTTGGAAAAGTCCTCTAAGATCATTGAGTCCAACTGTTAACCCAGTTAACACCTCCAGGGATGGGGACTCCACCACTGCCCTGGGCAGTCTGGTCCAATGCCTGACAACCCTTCTGGGGAAGAAATTTTTCCTAATATCCAGCCTAAACCTCCCCTAGCATGACTGGAGACTTCTTCCCTTCATCCATCCTGTCAGGAGAACAAACTGACCCCCACCTTGCTACAGCCTGCTTTCAGGGAGTTGTAGGAGTGATAACATCTCCCTGCAGCCACCTTTTCTCCAGCTCAGGTCCCTCAGCTGCTTCTTGTAGGACTTGTGCTCCAGACCCTTCAGCTTTGTGGCTCTTCTCTGGACATGCTCCAGCACCTCAATGTCCTTCTTGTACTGAGGACCCCAAAACTGGACAAACACAGTATTCAAGGTGTGGCCTCACCAGTGCTGAATACAGGAGGACAATCAGTCCCCTACTTCTGCTGGCCACGCTAATATTTAGTAGGTGCTTTCTGACTTGATGGTGAAGAAAATAAATATATACACAAACACACTGCCCTAGGTAATTCATAAAAGTCTGCTCTCTGAAGCGTCTTGCTCCTTTGGAGGTCATGAGTTTGTTGCCTCGGTTCCATTGTTCTGTGGAAGAGAAAGCAATTGTAGAGTATAGGTGGTAGTTGTTAGCAAACTGCAAAGCTGGACAGAAAGATAATTACACGTTGGGAAATTTTACACCCTTGAGTGCTAACTTGACTGAGAAAAATTACATACTAAAAATGTTTTTGATGTTATTTTCTGTGTTAAGAAAATTAAAAATAGGTTTTACATCGTAACATACACTGCTCTGTTTCTCCCATGACAGTAAATATTGGAGTCGGAGAGCCTGAGTTCATCTTGGGACAGCTCTATCACTTGTCTTCAGTACAGGCACCTGAAGTAGCCAAGTCTTGGGCAGCCCTGGCTAGTTGGGCTTACAGATGGGGCCGGAAAGTAGTTGATAATGCCAGGTAAATTCATCCTAATGTTTAAATTTACACAGCACAGTTACTTTGCTTAAGGTAAACCCTAGCCATTTATTTATCATTACTGTTCTGTGAGGTCTGAGGTCTGATGAGAGCGGAGGGCTGAATATTCTCTTGGTTACTTGCCCTCTGTAAAAAGAAGCTAGTTTAATTCTGAGATAAGGTTGAAGATTTTTTCCTTCAAGAAGTTTTATATATACAATCTTAATGGATTTGGTAGCTCCACGAATACTAAAATATTTGGGATCAATAATTCATTAAATGTTACAGTCAGGGAGAAGGTGTTCGTCTGCTGCCCCGGGAAAAATGTGAGGTTCAGAACTTGCTTCCAGACCACATTGCAGAGGAAGATAAAGAGAAAATCTATGGCATTCTTGGGCAGGCGGTGTGTCGTCCAGCTGGGATTCAAGTAAGTGCAAATTTGCTTGCTTAAAAATATTTAACTTCAGTGTGAACCTTATTTTTCTTACACTTTTGATTCATATTAACTTTGTAAATGTTTTAAAGTTAATTCAGAGTTCTCTACGGTACCTTCTGTTAGCTAAGTGGTAACACATCTGTTCTGTGGACTATGATAATATGATCAAATAATGCAGTTGCATGAGTTGCCTGGACAAAAACTGGGGTAGGAACTAATACTGCTTGTGGAAATGCTTTGAGGACTTAATCAAATGTGTTCTCTCTTTATTTGCATTTAGGATGAAGATATGACTCTACAAATCACTGAAAATGAAGACAATGAAGAAGATGATATGGTGGATGTTATATGGCGTCAGTTATTAACCAGTTGTCCCTGGCTTTCAGATCTTGATGAAAATGCCTCAGAAGGGTTAATTAAAGTGTGGAGGAAAGTTGTAGACAGAATCTTCAGTCTCTATAAACTCTCTTGCAGCGCATACTTCACTTTCCTCAAACTCAATGCTGGTCAGGTCAGTGTTTGTGCTGATTAGAAAATCCAGTTGCAAGTTTTTCTAAATGGTGATATGACCTATATACTTACCTTAGAGGGGTATTTCTTTCTTTCAAGGTTCCACTTGATGAAGATGATCCCAGGTTGCACTTAAGAAATACTTCTGAGCAAAGCACGGATGATGTTATTGTGATGGCAACCCTGAGACTACTACGATTGCTTGTGAAACATGCTGGAGAACTTAGACAGTATCTAGAGCATGGGCTAGAAACTACACCTACTGCTCCTTGGAGAGGTAAGTATCTGTATCTAGTTGTTAACATTAATTCTGATGCATATTCTCTAAATACAAGCAGGAGAGTATTCATCGTACTTTAATAAAATTTTTATTTAAGCATGATTATTTTACTAAATTTCATTAAAGCTGTTCAAGCCTGCTGTGCATTCTAATCCGAGAAGAGTGAAGTAGTACAAATTCTGATCTTGCCTTAAGACACTGAAAGGAGAAAGGAGATGTGGTTTGTGAAGTAGTAAGTTATATTACCACCTTAAAAGCAGGGTGGGTTTTTCTCCTAGCTACAGTTTGAAATACAGTTCAAAGACAGATGTGTGGCTAAAGGCAGATGTCTCAGAAGTAGTTGTTTGTCGCTACAGTACTGGTTCTGGTTACCCAGGGACTTTCCCACAAAAGGTTACCGAGTTAAGTGTGGAAAGCAGCAGAAGAGGATGCCAACTATTTCAAAATGGCACTTTCTTTTGAAACATAGTTATGCTAACTTCAGGAACTATTAACGTGACTTTGCTTGTTTTTGAAAAATAATGTAACGCATATAATGTGCAAAACTGAATTGCTAGTGCTTGACTAAAGGGTTTATGTGTTGCGTCTGATGTTATCTGTATTTCAGTAGTAGAAGAAAATAAGCTGTTGCCAGTACTGTGAAAGACAGTTATTTAAAAGATTTTTTTAATTGGGAAACTAGACATTGAAGTTCTTCCAAATCAAAACCAGCATGCTTTTAAAAATAAAATGAAATAAAATTCTTCATCATTTGAAGCGAAAGGAAACAAAACAGCTCATTTTTTCATGTTTATGAAGGTATTATACCTCAGCTTTTCTCCCGCCTGAATCACCCAGAAGTGTATGTTCGTCAGAGTATCTGCAACTTACTGTGTCGAGTGGCTCAAGATTCTCCTCATCTTATACTATATCCTGCAATAGTGGGTACCATTTCACTTAGCAGTGAATCCCAGACTTCAGGTATGGAGGAAAAAATAACTACTCAAATACACTTTAGTTAATACATTTCTGTATACTGGATTAGATGATACTGGGGCTTTTATTTGTTTGTTTGTTCTTCAGTAACTTTGCTTCTTTCTATCTTAAGAATATTTTTATTATGGGAGCTCACTGATCCCTTTCAGTTGATGTAGGAGTTTGGCAAATAAGTTTGTTTTTTCAATTTTTTATCATTGTGTACTTCACCACTACTTAATGTAATATGGGGACCTGATGGTAAATGAAGTTTTGAGTGATGTATCAAGCCAGAACAGTGTCGCTAATTTTTTAACATCTGTTTTTAATTTAGGAAACAAGCTGCCTTCTGCTATCCCTACTTTGCTAGGTAATATTCAAGGAGAAGAACTGCTGGGTGGTGAATGTGATGGAGAGAGCGCCCCAGCTTCTCAAGAAAGTAGTAAAGATGACACAAAAGTTGGATTAAATGAAGATCAAGCGATGATGCAGGATTGTTACAGTAAAATTGTGGAGAAACTCTCTGCTGCAAATCCAACAATGGTATTGCAGGTAAATAATCCACAGGTATGCTACTTGTGCTCTTATTTGAACCACAAAATACATACTTTGTGTATCTTGTGGGTAGAGCTACTGAAAGTTTGGTGAATCTTTGCTGTTAGGCTGTGACCTTTTTCCAGGGTGTTCATCTGCCAAGTGTACTGCTCTTAAAAGTAAGTGAATCTTTATTTCATACAGGTTCAGATGCTGGTGGCTGAGCTGCGCAGAGTTACAGTTCTTTGGGATGAACTTTGGTTGGGAGTTTTACTGCAGCAGCACATGTATGTCCTCAGAAGGATTCAACAATTGGAAGATGAAGTCAAGAGGGTCCAAAACAACAACACTTTAAGGAAGTATGTCTTTTCTGAATAATTCAAGTGATAATCACAACAAATGTATGCTCTTGGGGAAGCATACAGTCAAAGCAATCCCCAGTGCTGTTGCTCCTGAATTTATACTCTGCTAGCTGTTCTTTGTAAGGCAGTGACCTTATTTCAGGAACGTTTTGAAGCTACAGCTAATACTCTGATCAGATGAGAAACAAGTCTACCTGTGAATCAGCGTTGGGATTTCCTTAGTAATAATGTGTCAGAACCCGATGCCTATTAAGTTGTGGATTATGAGATCCTATAGATCTTCATTTCAAGGTCTTTCTCACGAGTCAGCTGAAATGAGGACAAGCATTTAGAAGGGTATAATCTATTTGGAATTTACTGTAAATACAGATGTTTGGAGTAAACAGGATGTATTAATATGCTTGTGGTTTTCAGTGTTCGGTGAGTCTTTCTGTTTATTTCTCCCTCACCTGGTTTCTCCTGCGAACAGATTTGTGGAAGAGGAGAGCCATTCACTGGGCACCTGGCTAAGCCTGTGTTCTATAGACAGGGCTGACATGGAATGGGAGAATAGCATGATCTGAATGTCTCTCTTCCCCTGCTTTATAGTGGGGTACATCCTCAGGAAGTAGTAGTAAAGTGCTCTTTTATTAAAGGAAATCAGTTGCTTAGAGTGGTTTGAGCTGTGAGCTTCTCCGGGTTTCCAGTGGTGAAGAACCCAGTTCAAACGTTCCAGTTTTAAAAAGTAGTAAAAGAAGTGTAGTTCAGAGGAACATACATTCAATTGTGGAATGAAATACTCTTCCTTTTAACACTGTTATCCTTGAAGACCTCATTAGAGAGATGTAATAACTTTTTTGAATTCTTAGGTGGCTCATTTGCAGTCTGATTTTAATGCTCTGCTTATGAAGTAACTTGATTTTGTGGAGTTAAGAGGAAGTTTTGGGTTTTTTTAATAGAGAGGAGAAAATAGCAATCATGCGTGAAAAGCATACAGCTCTGATGAAGCCCATTGTGTTTGCTTTGGAACACGTGCGGAGCATCACTGCAGCTCCTGCAGAAACTCCTCATGAGAAATGGTTTCAGGATACCTATGGAGACGCAATTGAAAACGCGCTAGAGAAGCTTAAGAATCCTTTGAATCCTGCTAAACCTGGAAGCAGCTGGCTCCCATTCAAAGAGGTATTACATGCACAGACTAAGTACAACACAGAGATTTTTGACACTCTTGCTGCCCACATGCTTGACCCTCTCCTCAGAATTCTCGTGCGATATCAAAATTGTAGCCTGAAACAGTCTCCTCTGCAATTGCCACAGGCATGCTAAACACTAAAGCACAGTAATTGGTGCCTCTGTAAGAACTCCTACTGACTGCATTATTGCATCTCTACTCAATTAAATTATTTTATATTTTTCAAATCTTGTGTCTGGGAGGCGAATCAAATAATCTGCCTGGGTTGCTGTCAGTTTTGGGAGCAGAGGGCTTTATATTTTTAAAATACTGTCTGTCTGAAACTCTATGCCATTCAAGTTTAGCAGATTTCAATTTTAACCAGTTGGTACTCTGGTTATCTAAGCATAGTCCTCAGGCTGTGCAGCAACCTTCAAATGATCAACCTTTCCCAAAGGTAATTTGTTTTTCAATTATTTTATCTTGTTTTAGTTTATTACGGGTCAGAGGAGAAACAGAATATCCAGAGCCAAAGTGGTGTGTTCTAAAAGTCTTGCTAGACAGAACCTAGGTTTTACCCACAGACTGACTTTTTCATTTGGTACTTCCCCTTCTGCCTTGCGGAATGAGCAAGCATACAGATCCGTAAACAGGAGGTTACCGAACACTGCTGCCTTTGACCCCAGCTCAAATATTTATAAATGCAGGAGCAAACCTCTTGAGGAGTTTGGTTTGTTTTGATTTTGGTGCTTATCACCAGGCAGAGTATATTTGCTGCATAAAGGATGTTTTATAGTTTTTGCTATCTTCACCCTAAGCTGTAAATGGATTAGTAGGGTGGCAAGGATAAAAGGAAGTTTAAGGAAAAATTTCCCTGCCTTCTGGAAGTTGACCACTGTTAAGTCTGGTTTGTTGATGTTTTTTTTCCTAAATGCTAGTTTCTAGGGTGAACCTCAACCTAAACCAAAAAATTTCTTTGGAATAGGTTATGCTAAGTTTGCAGCAAAGAGCACAGAAACGGGCTAGTTACCTTTTACGACTCGAAGAAATCAGTCCTTGGTTGGCAGCCATGATGAACACTGAAATAGCACTTCCTGGAGAAGTATCTACCAGAGACACAGTCACGATTCATAGTGTGAGCAGCACCATCACAATCCTGCCCACCAAAACCAAACCTAAAAAGCTGCTTTTCCTGGGTTCAGATGGGAAGAACTATCCCTACCTCTTCAAAGGTAAGAAGTTGAAGTTTTTATACAAGTTACTGTCTTCTGTAAATTAGACTATATTAAAGTTGGGGAGATGCATTGTTGCACCTTTTGATTGACCTGCCTGCATGGTATGGAGAAAGAGTTGTTGGGAGCATCTACTCCCTCTCTTTCTCACTCCCACTTCACCATGCATTTTCAAGGAGTTTTGCCTTGTGAGGCTGTAATTCAGGGATGTTTCAGATCCCTTCTTTATAAGGGCTGCATCAGAAACAGCATTCTGCTAGTATACTGATAGGGTTAGCTGGATGCACTTTTCTAGAAGCTTAAGGTAACACCCAGAAGAGAACTTCAGAGACTTCATGCCTTCCCTGTAAGAGAAAGACCTATTTGTTACGTTAGTAACTGTTGGATGTACTACTCAGAGAGCGCTGTCATAAACTGATTATTCCAGTAGGTAAATTCAATGTAAACATTTAGGTTTAGGCTGAACGACTCATCCTTAATCTCTTAACTTACAAAGCTATTCATAGTCTGAAATGAAGTAGGATTTAAAAATACTAAATGTTGGGTTTTAAGAGAAGATTTTTTTTTTTAATCTAGAAACTAAAGTTTAAACAAATTTATCACAGGTTTGGAAGACTTGCATCTAGATGAAAGAATCATGCAATTTTTATCAATTGTGAACACAATGTTTGCTACTATTAACCGTCAAGAGACACCAAGGTTCCATGCAAGGCACTACTCTGTGACACCTCTGGGAACAAGATCAGGCTTGATCCAGTGGGTGGATGGAGCTACTCCTTTGTTTGGTCTTTACAAGAGGTGGCAACAGAGAGAAGCCGCTTTACAAGCACAAAAGGTAACAATGATGTTTTATGCCAGCTGGAATAATTCAGAAGGGAAATGCTTATTCTGATTTGCTTTGCATTTCTAAATAGTGTGGTCTTAAAGACAGTGGTTTGTTCATAACCATGCGGTGTTTCTCTGTATTTGTATCCCTTGGGATTTCACCAGATGTTAATGATACTGCATGTATGTATTTATACATATTACAGTATGTAGCATGAATACACTGTTCTGGTGTGAATTCAAGAACTGTTTTTGAACAGACAGAGTTAACCTTGGTTAAACTTATTTTACTTCCCCATCTCAGTAACCCATTCTCATTTCATTTTAAATATAGTTTTTACAGATACAGTTTTGAAACTTACCTTGATAAGAGTAGAGTTAGGCCAGCTGTTTTCAGTTTATTTAGGCTTTTTTATCTATTGAATTTTGAAAATCCTTTGAGCTGTAGAAGTCATCCTCAGCAGTGGAGTTGATTTCATATTTCATGCTTCCTAAAACTATATTTGAGATACTTTTCTATGGTAATGAGTTGTGATAGGTAAACTACCACTTTCACCTCTTCTAGGCTCAGGACTCTTACCAGACTCCTCAGAATCCTGGAATAGTGCCTAGACCCAGTGAACTTTACTACAGTAAAATTGGACCCGCTTTAAAGGCGGTTGGACTTAGTCTTGATGTGTCACGTCGTGACTGGCCCTTGAATGTGATGAGGGCTGTTCTAGAAGAGCTGATGGAGGCCACTCCCCCAAATCTTCTAGCTAAGGAGCTCTGGTCATCATGTACTACAGCGGATGAATGGTGGAGAGTTACACAGGTGAGTTGTAGCAAAGATATTTTCCCTTTGAAAGACTGTGTTTGTAATGGGATGAGGGGCAAAAAAATGCCTGGGATGTGTTCAAGCAATGATACTTCTGAGTTAGGTGAGCTAGCACTGCTGAAGTTTCACGTAACAGGCAATGTTGGTAATTGTACCATCTGGAATAAAAAAATGGGTATACACCTGATAACTCTACATTGTTGTACTAGAATTATCAGCCTAAGACTTAAACTCTTGTAAGATATTGTCAGACAACAAATAGAAAACAGCTTGGAGTAAAATGGTTTTGATTTGTCTTACACATACAATAATGTTTTAAGATGGTAGTCGATCCAATGTGTTGGCAGAGGATTCCCACAAATAATTTTTTCCTGAAACTCTCTTTAAAGTCGTATGCAAGATCCACTGCAGTTATGTCCATGGTTGGCTACATCATTGGTCTTGGAGACAGACATCTGGATAATGTTCTTATAGATATGACTACAGGAGAAGTTGTCCACATAGATTATAATGTTTGCTTTGAAAAAGGTAATTTAAAAAATGCTATATGTTATTCAAATAAAAGGTTTCCCTTCTTGGCAATTAAAAGAAACAACTTAAATTTTTATCTTAAAGGGAAAAGCCTTAGGGTACCAGAGAAGGTTCCGTTCCGGATGACGCACAATATTGAAACAGCACTTGGAGTGACAGGAGTTGAAGGGGTTTTCAGGCTTTCTTGTGAACAGGTAAGCTAGGAAACTTGCAGAAAACTGAGGGCTATCAGCTCTTAGAGCTCTTCTATTAAACAGTCTGCTGTTGATTTATAAATCCTTCACCTTTTCTGCTGTGTTTGAAGTTAGATTTCTTTTAGATACATCCGATAGTAGATGTTGAAGAGAGACGAGGATGTCAGATAATTACCTATGCAACTAGGGGAACAACTACAACTGGGGGGGCTCTAGATAGAAAAAGCTTTTTTGTGAAGTTCTGCTTATCCTCTTTCTTCAGGACTCATCCTTTATAAACATGACAGATACATTTTTAAAAAGAAGAATGTTCTGAACAAATGAGCTTTATTCCTCAAGTGTCTCTTGCTAGAGCCTGTGTGGAAGGCTAGAATGCAACCTTTACTTGTGCTGGTCTTGCTACAGGCCAGCTGCATTTATACATACAGTGTGTTCTTCCGGTGTTTGCTGGTGGTTAGGGATAAATTACAGATTTTTGTATCTACTCAAGTACAGTATTTTGGATTTAAAATTCCACTGTTTTACAACGAAAATGCAAGATCAGAATGAGTCTGTTTAAAATACGATGCAGGTCCTTCATATTATGCGGCGTGGGAGAGAGACTTTGCTTACATTGCTTGAAGCTTTTGTTTATGATCCTCTGGTGGACTGGACAGCAGGAGGAGAAGCAGGATTTGCTGGAGCTGTCTATGGTGGTGGTGGCCAGCAGGCTGAAAACAAACAAAGCAAAAGGGAAATGGAAAGAGATATTACACGTAGTCTCTTTTCTTCAAGAGTGGCTGAGATAAAGGTGAGTTTACGACAATTTTCTGTTTTATGGCCAGAGTAGGCGCTACGCTTTCACTTAATTTATTTGCGTTTTGGGGGTGGTTGAAGAGATGGTCATTTATGAAAAATAGTTCACAAATTTCATTGAGCTAATTTCAGTTTGTATTGAAGGAAGTGCTATGTAGAACTTGCAAACACTTAGTTTTCATTTTCTCTGTGCTGTAATTCTAAAACATGTTTAACGTTTTGCCTGAATCTGGGCTAGAGGAATATAAGTAGAGCTGTAGAGAGCAGTCTGAATAAAGAATGTTTGCTAAACTTTAGCACTTGTAGCACTGGAGGGTAGTCCTTGATGAGCAACTTCATTGAAGGGTTAAGTGTTACCATATATTGCTTTCTCTTACCTGTTTGAATAAAGTCCAGTTCTATAATGTCTGTGTCTTGGTTATAGGTTAACTGGTTTAAGAACAGAGATGAAATGCTTGCTGTGCTGCCAAAATTGGACAGTAGTTTAGAAGAGTATCTGAACCTGCAAGAGCAGTTGACAGATGTAGAAAAGTTGCAAGGAAAACTACTGGAGGAGATAGAATTTCTGGAAGGCGCAGAAGGAGTGGATCATCCTGCCCACACGCTTCAGCACAGGTACAGAGGAGCCGGGAGTTCTGTCAGGAATCTCACAGTTCAATGCTGTTAGTGGTTTAGTAATGTACTTATATACATTCCTAGTATTTAACTCATACGGGAGAGATTAAGAGGTGGGTAAGAGCTGTTCTTACATTAAGCAAGTAACTCCTACAGAAGAGCTACTGCAGCCACTTTCCTGCTGCATAATCTTATTTATGTCCTATGCCTTATACTCCGTCAATATAACCTGTGCTGGTCTGTGTTTCACACGACCCTCATGGCGAGAGACAGAATGTGCTGAATGTGGTGTCCCATCAGATTAACCCACATAATGCAGCTTTTGCTGAACAGCACAAAAACTTTTCATCTGAGTTTCTAAGTTTATTTGAAATGGATCAAGAATTTCAGAATTGCATGAATACATATGTGCATTCATTATTTTGTAGGAAAACAGAATTAGTAACTAACACAACATTGTTACAGTTGTATTGGTGGGATCATGTTCATTTTCTGGTCAACAAGCTAGTTGTATCGTTCAATCTGGTTTTCTATTCAATATAGTTAAGTAACTTTTTTTCTTGTAGTACTGACTTGATTCTGTGGCTTCACTAATTCAGGTATTCTGAGCACACGCAGTTGCAGTCTCAACAAAGAGCTGTCCAGGAAGCAATCCAGGTGAAGCTGAATGAGTTTGAGCAGTGGATAACACATTACCAAACTGCTTTCAGTAATTTAGAGGCAACGCAACTTGCAAGTCTTCTTCAAGAAATTAGCACACAGATGGACTTAGGTATAAAATAGTACTTGTGGGGCTTTTTTAATGGCTTTGAAAATAATTAAAGTTTAATATCAGGAGGCATTATGGGTGTTCTCTAACTTACAGGCAAGGGCATGTATATAATAAATGAAAAGAAAGGGAGTTCTTCAGAGGATGATTCAAGGTTTCTGTGCCAGCTGTCTGAAGGAATTGGTCTGTTTTACCCTAGCTGGGCATGAGATTATTCTCTTTCTGCATGCTCAAAATTCTCAATATGAATGTCTCCTTTATCACAAGGAAAAGAATATATTTTTAAAAGGCATTAACACTCAGTATTTATATATTATAAAATGTGTACTTCAGGGATGTGTCTTAATTTTTAACCATCTTTCTTCAAAGGTCCTCCAAGTTACGTACCGGCAACAACGTTTCTGCAAAATGCAGGCCAGGCACATCTAATCAGTCAATGTGAACAACTGGAAGGAGAAGTTGGTGCTCTTCTCCAGCAGAGAAGATCGGTGTTACGTGGTTGTCTTGAGCAATTACACAATTACGCAACAGTAGCTCTGCAGTATCCAAAGGCTGTGTTTCAGAAGCACCGAATAGAGCAGTGGAAAACCTGGATGGAAGAACTCATCCGTAACATGACAATAGAGCGTTGTCAGGATATCTTTAGGAAGTAAGTTGACAGAATAGTGGATTGATTGAAGAACTTAATTTTCAAGCTACTTCAGGATTATAGTTTCCGAGTTAATACTTTCGTGAGGGCTGGTTTAAATACAAAGCAAGACCAAATGGAGTTGTAATTCCAGAAGTTTGGAGAAAAAGATGAAAAACTGCTTTAAAAATGTTGTTCCAGAGTTCAGTCTGTGTACTGTTGTGGTATTTAGAGTTGATATGGAGAACGGAGAATTCTGTCATTGCATACTTTTGCTTTACAGGTATGAAAAGCAGTATGCTCCTCAACCACCTCCAACTATGTGTCAGTTCATAACCGCTACAGAGATGACTCTCCAGCGCTATGCAGCTGATATAAATAACAGACTTATCAGGCAGGTAGAACGTTTGAAACAGGAGGCAGTTACTGTCCCTGTTTGTGAAGAGCAGCTGAAAGAAATTGAACGTTGCATAAAAGTTTTCCTTCATGAAAATGGCGAGGAGGGCTCGCTGAGCTTAGCAAGCGTTATCATCTCTGCTCTTTGTACACTGACAAGGTGAGTGCCTCTTGTAATATTTTTTTTTAATGTATTCATGCTTGAGACCACATAAAAGGAATAGTCTAGTGACATAGCAGTGGAGAATGCACTGGCAGGCAGATTGTCTAACTTAGTGTCGTAATCCATCTAGGCGAAATCTGATGATGGAAGGCGCAGCATCTAGTGCTGGAGAGCAACTGGTTGACTTGACTTCAAGAGATGGAGCCTGGTTCTTGGAGGAGCTTTGCAGCATGAGTGGGAATGTTACGTGCCTCGTGCAGTTACTGAAGCAGTGTCATCTTGTACCCCAGGACTTGGATATTCCTAACCCAATTGAAGCATCAGAAGCTGTTCACTTAGCAAATGGAGTTTATATCTCACTTCAGGTGATACTCACTTTTTCTTTCCTCATCCCCATCCTTCTGAGGCTTCAGCTAAGCCATTCTTAACAGCTTCTTCCTTAAACAGCTATATGTTTGTTTATGATGCTGTTGAGATTGTTTGGTTGTTGTTGGACCTTAGTGTTGATTGCTGTATTTGGCTGAGCTGAACGCACATGTGCTACTACCATTTACGTTTTGATTGATTGAAAGAAACCATACTGATCTGTGTAATATTAATCTAATTGTAAAAAACGCTGTTGAGTATTAACCTTGAGAAAGAAGTTAGTATCAGCTTTAGAGACACACCAGCTTCATGCCTTGTTTTCATTCTTTTATGCTATTGCTGGCAGTCCAGAACTTACAAACTCTTTAATCTGTGCTTTTCCCGTTTTCTGCTCCTGCTAAGCCTTGCTTATTTTCACCTGAAACAAGTAGTTTGAAACAAATTCTGAAACTTTTCAGAAACGCACATGCAATTTAATTGCATTGCAGCCACGATCTTTCACCCACACAGTGCTGTCCTCCCTGTGAGCTCTTAGGTAAGATGTGTAGCTCACTGAGCAGTCAAGATAACTAATCCTTTTGCTGTGTCTTCTCTCATTTTGGAGACAGAGCACATTGGTGTGTTCTTTCTGTAGCTCCCTTTAGCCCTCTGATGTGTTCTGCTGGGAAAAATTTTTTCATGCCGCTTAAGGTAGTGTTTTTCTTACCTGCATTGATTTCTGTGGCATGAGTAGGACTCCGGCAAAATAATCACTATCTGGCGAGTTTTTGATTCTTTTCCCTTGTCTAGTCCAATCAGTTAAACAAATCATCAGTTCAGTAAATAATTTAATTCACTCATTTGTAGTTATAGTGGAAAAGAACAGTTATGTAATTTGGCAAAATGGATTTGTGCAGTGTGACCTCTGTACCACTCGTCCTCTGCTGAGGATTGCTGCAAGGTGTTGCTGCTGATGCTGTTGAGGTGGTTGTTACTACCTTGCGTGCTAATGTCAAACCTTTGGCTTTGTACAGGGTTTAATGTATTCCTGATTTCTTTAAAAAAAGAAAAAAAGTAGATTTAGATTTTGATCCTTGGCTGGCCACCGTCGTGTCATCTTTTAGATAATGCCTACCACGTGGTGATGCAGTACTAAAATGAGAAGGACTTTGCATATGATACTTCTGCAGAGGTGAAAATTTCTTAAGTTTCATACTTCCTTCCTAACAGGAATTGAACTCAAACTTCCGACAGATCATTTTTCCTGAAGCACTTCGGTGCTTAATGAAAGGAGAGTATACTTTAGAAAGTATGCTCCACGAATTAGATAATCTTATTGAACAAACAACTGACGGAGTCCCGCTGCAAACATTGGTTGATTCTCTTCAGGCCTACTTACGAAATGCTGCTATGGGACTAGAGGAAGAAACACATACTCATTACATTGATGTTGCAAGGTAAATCGCTTTGGGCTTGTTTTTTTAGTTCAGATGTGAGAGAATGGAGACTGCAGGACATCAGTTTGTCTAAATTTTATTGTTTGTTTGTACAGGCTTTTCTTGCCCAAGAATACCCTTCTTGAGCAGAGTGCACTGTTTCAAGTGCGCACGTTTCCTCTCTGTTTGTGTGTTTATCTACATGTACATGTGGAAGTAAAGAGCTATGGCAACTTAATTACATCTGCTTAAAGTAGTCAACTTTTTCCGAAATATGTAGGTGTGATTTTATGTTTGAGGTTAAGGGATGCTAAAAATAGAAACGGGTCCATTAGTTTGTGGGAGGCACCTGTCAAAGGGAGAGCTTGTAAGCATGGCACTCCTCTCATCAGGAGGGTTGATGAGCAGCTTGTGCATGATGAATCTATGAATTTGGGTTGTGGTTTTTTTTTTTTAATCAAAACCCCAACCAAACAAAAAGACTCGTTTTACATCTTGTAATGTGGGACAGTACCTTTCTGGGGAAGCTTGATAGGCAGCTGAGTCTATCAAAAGCTTCCTGCTG
>NW_010415390.1:18864-25002 GCF_000710305.1 Buceros rhinoceros silvestris
CCTGCTGAGTAGAAGTGACCTTGCTGCTTCCCTTGAGCCAGTTAGGGTACAATGAAGGCTGCTATAGCAGTTGAAAACAATTTACTTTTTTTCTCTTTAGTCACTTTTCTTCCTGGTTTGCCCGTGGGCAAGCCTGTTAGATTGGGATCGGAAGTGGTATAAGGGAAGGAGAAGATAAGACCACCCTTTCAGGAGCGCCAAGCTGCTAAACTATCTCAGCCATAACCCACGACCTCACCCTCCACCTTTTTACCTCACACTCCATCCAGTCAGTTACGTGTGTGTATGTTATAAAACCGCTACTTGGTTTTCAAGGAAGGAAGTACTTACATCGCTTACTATTCGTCACTATTTTACTGTCCTCACTGGAAGTACAGGCTGTATCCTCTCCCTGTATTTTGAGTTAGTTTTGTAGCTGGTCCTTTCATACAGTCCCATCTTGTGTGGTGTCCTCAGCTGTTCTTAGGAGTCATGTGGTAAGCGAGGTAGGGTTGGGTGGGTGTAGGAAGAGCCTGCAAAAAAATTCACCTTGTCCAGATGCAACTTAATTCCAATCTGTTCTAGCTGTGGGATCGATCAGTTTAAGAAAATCCTATTTATTGCTTGTCGGCTAAGCAAAACCACATAAATCTTGTTTTGTTTTTTTGTTTTTTAAAGAGTACTTCATGCTCAGTACGGTGAGCTGATTCAGCCAAGAAATGGCTCAGTGGATGAAACTCCCAAAATGTCAGCTGGTCAGATGCTTTTGGTAGCCTTTGATGGAATGTTTGCTCAAGTGGAAACTGCATTTGGTTTATTGATTGAAAAGGTATGGATGTGTTCTTTTCAGAGCACTCTGAGTCGGGAATATGTAAGTTTTTTAAAAACAAAACTAATTTATTTCTTTGTATTGCACAGCTAAACAAGATGGAAATACCTGTGGCTTGGCGTAAGATTGACATAATTAGGGAAGCCCGCAGCACCCAAGTTAACTTCTTTGATGATGACAATAATCGGCAAGTTCTAGAGGAAATTTTCTTTCTGAAGAGACTGCAAACAATTAAAGAATTTTTCAGGCTTTGTGGTACCTTTTCTAAAACACTGTCAGGTAAATAAATATTATCAAATATTCAGTGTCACTTTGTCCACTTCTCATCCCATGTTCTTTTGAGACGAATGTAAAATGGTCGCGCCTGCTGGGCCATTTTCATAAATGGCAAATGTGCAGAAATCAAACTGATTCCTAAAATCTTGGAGTGCTTATAAGAAGATAATATTTTTCCAGATGCATCGAATGTTTTGTTTGTAACAAAAATCCTATTTCTTTCCTTTTAAAAGGCATCAGTTCACTTGAAGACCAGAATGCAGTAAACGGACCTGTTCAGATTGTCAATGTAAAAGCACTTTACAGAAACTCTTGTTTTAGTGAAGACCAAATGGCCAAACCAATCAAAGCTTTTACAGCTGACTTTGTGAGACAGCTTTTAATTGGCCTTCCAAATCAAGCTTTGGGACTGACTTTGTGCAGTTTCATCAGCGCGCTGGGTGTCGATATCATTGCTCAGGTAGAGGCTAAAGACTTTGGAGCGGAAAGCAAAGTTTCTGTGGATGACCTTTGCAAGAAAGCTGTGGAGCACAATATCCAAATTGGCAAGTTCTCCCAGTTGGTCATGAACAGGGCAACAGTATTAGCTAGTTCCTACGATACAGCATGGAAGAAGCATGATCTAGTGCGCAGACTTGAAACCAGTATTTCATCTTGCAAGACCAGTCTTCAGAGAGTACAGCTGCATATTGCCATGTTCCAGGTAAGACCACAACACGTGTTATTTCTCTCCAAACTGTGTCTGTGGAAAGTGAGCTTTAGTTACTGTCGGAGCACAACAAGAAAATTATATTTTGTTGAATGAGCTTCAGAGTATTTTAAGGGACTTGATAAAGTTTTTAAATTATTCTGTAAATGTATAAGGAAAAAAGGGTTACAGCACACATCTTTTGAAGACTAGCTGCTCTGAGATGCAAATATGGCAATATGTACATTTTTTTGAGTCAATGGTTATTGAAAAAAATTGCATGTATTAAGTCATTTGTTAGAAAAGACATCATTCACTGGCTTGCTCACGAGCAATGTTGTCCCATTCTGCACCTTTTTTCAAACAGAGGAAGGGAAGAGGTTGCTTAAAACAGAGGGTATGCATTGCTGAATGTGGTCTTGTACCTGTCCTTCAAAGCTTTAATGCATTGTCTCCTTGCTCCACTCTTTGTCTCATGAAAAAATATAAATAGCAGCTGTATCAAACTGAAAATGTTCTCCTGAGGCTTTAGCTAAATGCCATTGTGTACCTTGAGCTGTGTGCTGGTATGGGGTGTGGTGTGGTGTCGCTGATGTTCGTTTTGCAGTGGTTTGTAGATTAAGGGTAAAGGCTTTCTCCATGTTGGTTAATAAACCGTTTCATAGACTGGTAAGCAAAATTGTCTTGATTTTGTGAAGTGTTTCTGAATATTGATGGGTTTTCCCTTTAGATCAGGAAAATGCATGTAAATCGCTCTTAATGACTGATTAATGGTATAAACATCCAAGCGAGCAAAACGTAGTTTAGAACTACTTACTGAATTTAATATTTTCTGATGATTTACAACTTTCAAGCTTGCTGGTATTGTCTAACACCGAGCCCTTTTCAAACGCTCTCACTTACAAAGTGTACCAGAGCACCAGGATTACTGTCTGTGGAGCAGTGTAGTTTGCGCTGAACAATATTGATCATCGAGTGTTTCCATTATTTTCTTAGTGGCAGCATGAAGATCTCCTCATCAGTCGCCCACAAGCGATTTCTGTTACTCCTCCACCTCGTTCTGCAATTTTAGCCAGCATGAAGAAGAAACTTCACACGCTCAGTCAGATTGAAGCTTCAATTGCAACAGTCCAGGTACTGCTGTTTTGGGGAGGTTTGTTCAGCAGCATATTGGAACGTGACTCCAAAACAAACGGCAAAGTTACCGGCCACCTCCAGATTCCGTTATCTCTCTTGCTATCAAAGCACAAGTTTAGTGGTATTTTCATTGATCTTTCAGTCTCTCTGATGTACACTGTTACACTGATTTTGTTGTCTCATACAAAATATTCTTTCTGGAACGTCAGTAAATCTGTTCTTGAGTGAAAATACAAATGTGAAAGTACCTTTCCTTCTGAAGGCTCATCATTCCTGTTTAAGTCTGTCTGACTTAGATGATCCTTACTAGCATTATTTTACTAGCTAAGCGTTAGAAGCTTCCTTTGTAATTGGGCAGATCGCGTATTCTCTATGAGCTACGGCTTAGCTCAGCTTTTTAGACTTTGGGTATCAGTAACGTAGAATGTTTAATTGCTTAAAATAAATAACGCTTAGCTTCTTGAATTTTAATTCCTTTTTATTTGTGAAGGTACTCTTTATTTTTTTGAAGATGTATTGTCATAGGAGTTCTGAATTATTTTACTTTATATAATTTTTAGTCTAGAAATGCAATTACTTTTAACTTGCTTTATGATTTCTTTTTTTTCCCGGTGGGTTAAAATCTAGACAGGTGACTTTATTACCATAACAAGTTGTAATGTGTGCTGAGAATAAACCTTTAAATAGCATAAGCTAATATTTGTTGGTCGTGAATACCACATCTTTGTGTATATGCATATAAGAATGTGTCTGCATGTGTTTAAATATGCATAATTTTTTTTTAAAGTAGGCAGTTAGGCTTAAAATGATACATGTCAGTATGGATTTTTGATATCTATGTTTTGTTTTTTTCTTTCCCCCAATGCAGGAGAAACTAGGAACACTTGAAGCGAGTATCGAGCAGCGTTTAAAATGGGCAGGGGGTGCTAATCCTGCACTGGCACCAGTCTTGCAAGATTTTGATGCCACTATTGCTGAAAGAAGAAACCTTGTACTGAAAGAAAGTCAAAGAGCGAGTCAGGTACTGTACACACGTGTAGTACTATTGACTTGACAAGTGTGTTCACTCTTCGCTTCCTACTTGAGACACACGTAGAAAATATTTTTCCTGCTCATCATCTAAAGAGCAAACATAGATAACCAAATACTTCTGGGAATCCCGCTTTAAAAGCAATGCAAGTGATCTCTGGGAGAACGGCTGCAGGGTTGGGTGACCCTGAAATGATGCTGATACTGTAACAGAACAGCTTTCCCGCTGTATTTAAAATACTCCTTTCTAAGGACATGGAAGAAATGCAGTTTGTATAATAGAAAGTTCAACTGGAATAATTTTTCTTCTCTTGCTTTGATTTTCAGGTCACTTTTCTCTGCAGTAACATAATTCATTTCGAAAGTTTACGTACTAGAACAGCAGAAGCCTTAAATCTCGATGCTGCATTATTTGAACTTCTCAAACGCTGTCAACAAATGTGCTCGTTTGCGTCGCAGTTCAACAGCTCAGTCTCTGAACTGGAGCTTCGCCTGCTTCAGAGAGTGGTATGTGAAAGTCAGAGCAAAATAGCAATACGGACCTGCTGTAATCATGAGTTCTCAGTTTTGTCTTTAATTCTAGATTTAACGGATACCTTCTAATGGTCATGGAGTACAGAGTTTGTTCCATCAGCTGCTGAACACTTGGCAGTAGCATCTGCATCGTAATTGAATTTTATCTCTGGATACTGATACAAAAATGTTTGTTACTTGTAGGGCACGGGTCTTGAACATCCTATTGGCAGCTCTGAATGGCTTCACTCTGCTCACAAGCAGTTGTCCCAGGAAATATCTACACAGAGAACAGTACAAACAGAAAGAGAACATCAAATAGAAACAGTTTGTGAAACAATTCAGAATCTGGTGGATAGTATTAAAACTGTGCTCACGGGTCATAACCGACAACTTGGAGATGTCAAACACCTGCTGAAAGCTATGTCAAAGGTATACTAAAAACTTTGTTCCTCAAACCCATGTCAGTATAGTTTAATAAATATAACACTTGTGTCTATGTGCTTTCTGAAGTATCTAGAAACAGTGAAATGTGTTCCTGTGCGTGGAGTTCAAGCCATAAAACCCATTTCATCTCTGATAATTCATTGTGCCTTATTTCTAGAGTTAGGCGACTCACACTTTGGTTCAATTAAACCTTTTCTCTTACTGGGCAGTTGAAACATTTCTTCGTGTTTACAAATCCTGGTTTTTAATTGCTAAAATATTTGAACTTTTTCAAATTTATTTTCTTAAAAAGTAACTACTGAAAATTATGGTTATTTGTAGTCAACAAGCTGAGGGTCTAAGTCTAAGAAATGCTCAACTTTATTCTCTTAGCCAAAATGTAGCAAATCATTAACCTTTTTGAACATCTTTGTTATAGGATGAAGAAGCAGCTCTGGCAGATGGTGAAGATGTTCCCTATGAGAATAGTGTTAGGCAGTTCTTGAGTGAATATAAATCGTGGCAAGATAATATTCAGACAGTTTTGTTTACATTAGTTCAGGTTATGGGTCAAGTCCGCAGTCAGGAACATGTTGAAATGCTGCAGGAAATAACTCCCACCTTGAAAGAACTAAAAATACAGAGCCAAAGGTAAGAAAGGCGCCTTCTCTCGGGTGAAGGCATTTTGCCTATCTACTATATGGCAGAAACACAACATGGGTGACCTACTTGGTCGTTGTCTTAGAATGCAGAATTTTTTTTGTACAATTTGACTTAACTTTCAGTTTTCAATAAGTCAAGTAATCGCATGAATATTTATCAACTCCATTATGTTCCCTAGTGTCTACAATAATCTAGTGGGTTTTGCATCACCCTTAGTCACGGATACATCAAATGAATGCTCAAGCCCAACGTCAGCTGCTGCGTATCAGCCAACCTTTGCTGCAGGTAATGCTCGAAAAGCAGAAACGTTAAAACATCAGGAATTGATGTTAGAGAGAGGATCAAAACTTTTATAAAATTTAATAAAAATTTAATTAAATACATAAAAGCCTATAAAATTCAATTCACTCGGCATACAATACTGAATGATCACTTGACCACAGCCTTTGATAGCCTTGGAGATCGGGATTCACTCCACAAAGCCTGGAATACATTGAACACATTGTCACGTATATCAGCTGAAATGTAATTTCTGTTGAAATTAGTGTGGAAATTTACAGTGACTGTGGAATTAATACTGAAACCCTACAAAGGCATT
>NW_010415390.1:25104-31772 GCF_000710305.1 Buceros rhinoceros silvestris
TCCTGTTTACAAAATTTGCATTACTTCACAGTTAAACAGGAATAGAGTTTCTCAGGAGTATGGATTTCTTTCTATTTAAAGTATTATTCTACCGTCAGTATTTGGACTAAGTGCAGATTCCTGATTTCTGTCAAGAACAAGAATTACATTTTATAACGGCCATACCAAATGATAGAATTAGGTTAAGAAAGCCCATAAAACCTGCTTAACATAAATGTTCTCAAGCGGAACAAAACCTCTTGTTTTTGAAGTGAAAGAAATTAGAACATGGAAAGATCGTCAAGAGAAGTGGTGCAGAGTTCAAAATAGAGGTTTAAAATGCATTTGCATTTTAATTTGCATCAGTACTGAAGTACTGATAGCTGCTTTGGATACACATTTAACTGGGATTTTTCTTGCATCTATAATGTTTCGAATACTTTAAGCACTTCTAAACTTTCTTTACAGCTGTACGTAGCAATACAGGGCAGAAAACTCAGCCAGAGGTGATGTCACAGAATGCAAGAAAGCTAATTCAGAAAAATCTTGCCACGTCAGCAGATACTCCTCCAAGCACAGTCCCAGGAACTGGCAAAAGTGTTGCCTGTAGTCCCAAAAAGACAGCCAGGGACCCTAAAACAGGAAAAGGTAAATACAGGGCTTAAAAAACAAAACCAAACCAAAACAACCCAAAACCCCACCACTGACACCACCAAAAAACCCCGAAACACCTCATGGGCTTCTGTGCGAGAACGTAAAATTGAATTAACTTTATTTTGTACCTTTAGCCGTGCAGGAAAGGAATTCATATGCAGTTAGCGTGTGGAAGCGGGTCAAAGCCAAGTTGGAGGGCCGAGATGTGGATCCCAACAGGAGAATGTCTGTTGCTGAACAGGTGAGTTGAAAATAGTAACGTTCCAAGCAAGGACTGGTCCTTGCTTCAGCTGTTTGGCAGCCAGCACATGTGTATGTGTGCATCCTCCTGGGAAAGATGGGTGATTTCTTTTACAACACAAGTCAAGGTGTGCTGCTACCTTGTATGGCTGCATTATTTTTTTTATCAAACGCTTTTGTTTTCTGTCTCACAGATGTGTAAAATTGCCTTTTGTATCTCAGTAAGGTAGTGTTTGCTACACAGCTGTTGATGACCAGGGAGAACATGAGGTTCCCTACAGTTGTCTAAAGGAGAGAACTTGTCTCTGTTAACTAGCATAACACAACCACGCGCCTGTCTCTGGGAAAGTGAGTCAGGGGACCCAGATGTCTATCGTGACTATTTTCAAGGCAGGGGCTTTGACTGAGATGATGTGTCATCTTTTTTTCCCCCTGCAATACAAATTCCTGTTTCTTATGTGGACTACACAAAGTTATGAGATTAAGTTTGCAATTACTGTAGATTTTTTCCACTGGCATTTTATATTTGCAAGTGACATTAAACAGTAAATGTTAAGATCGCTTAAACACTTTTAGAAACCTAGCTTCTCTTTAATTACTTGTTTGACCTTTTTGATAGGTTGACTTTGTGATTAAGGAAGCAACTAATCTAGATAACTTGGCTCAGCTGTATGAAGGTTGGACTGCCTGGGTATGAGTAGGGAGAAAGCAGATCGGTCTGGTTCAGCGAGGTCAGACATCCACCAGAATCAACTCGGCCTCAGGCATCCATAGCCGCACCACAGTCGGTGGTGATGCATACTGGGGCTTAATCTGAGGAAACCTAGGAAATCTCGGTGCACTGGGAAGTGAATCCTGCAGGATAGCTGCACTCAGGGATACGCTAAACACAATGGTCTGCAACCCCCGCGGTCAAGGGTGAAAGCTCACCGCTTGAGCAACACGGTTTGTCTTTCTGCCACGGAAGAACTGCAAACGTGTTTGGGGGTTAGCTGCAGAAAGAAATCGGGATGCTACAAACCGCAGAGGGATTTGGAACTCAATTCCACCTGACCCTGTGAACAATTCAGGAAACACCGAACCCTGCTCAAAGAGAAACAGAAAAAATGGGGCCATGAAGAAATCACAGCAAGGGAAGATTTGATGCATTCAGATTCTTGTTACTCTTGTTGCGTGGCAACAGTGCTGGTTGAGTTGACCAGTTAGTACGGAAAAAGGCTACAAAATGTAAACTTCAGAAATGGACTGAAAGCAGAGAGCTGTACATCAGATATTCGCTGCATTGGAAGAACTTCTGAGATAGAAGAAGAAGCCTTTGTTCTCTTCTCCCTTTCCTCTTTCCTTTCTCTCTTCCCTCCCAGCCTCTCCTTGCATACACCCCTCTCGGCTTATTCTTGTAGGTTAGGCGTACTTCCAATATACTTTTTATTTCAATCCTTCTACTTCACAGTTTAGTCAAATTAAACAACTTAAATTTTGTTTGGTAAACAAATTTTCCAAAAGCACTGAAAATACAGAACATCGGTGGTTACTTACGAGTTGGATGGTCAAATGCAAAATGTAATTTTGGTTATTTTAAAGTCATTTCTGTGATCCTATTATGTACAGTTTCTCAAAATTGTCACTGTGCATTTAAAAGTAATGAATCCTACAGGCATTTGGTTTAATGTGCACTTCCCTCTGCTTGCAGTGTACACCTTTTTGTAATTCAAATTGTCCCTCCAATCTCATTCTACTGTGATTGCTGTAGTTTCTTTCGTACAAAGTAGCTAATCCAATGTAATCTTTACCTTTTTAAAAAACCAGGATAGAGTATCTAGTAGAGTTTTACATTGTTGATGGCAGATAAAAAATAAAGTGATGTTCTGGTGGAGGTAGAGTGATATGCTTTTTACTTCACTTTCCTAATACGTTTAGTTTACACTTGTAAATTATAGTGCTTCAGTTCGCAGGGGTATACGTATAATCCAAGAAATGAAGGACTCTCCAATTTTCGTTCAACTAGATCTGTAAAGATTTCTGCAAAGTAATTTTCCTTTGCCATATTACTTCTATAGATGGTTGTTCAATAATGCATCCATACTGAATCTTCCACCAAGGTGTTTTTAATCAATCCTGTACTCAAAGTGTGATTATTGTCAGAAAAGTCTCTCTCAGAATGGCATCTTACTTAGATCTTTGTCCTGCTTGTCTGCTGGTTGATTTTAAAGTGGGACGCCTTTAGGAAAAGGCAATTTCCTCTTCTCGGAGCCGATAAACCCAACTCCATTCAGCTACAACTACAGAATCTCACAGGTGCTGATAGCTGAAGCAGAAATGCACACTGGCCTTCTCAACCCAGATACGTTTGGTAGCTCTGTATAAAAAAGTTTCTCTTTTGTAAACTTGAATTCATTACGCACAGTTGCTGAAAAAGAAAGATGTGGGGAGATCCTTTACGCCATTTTAGTCACTTTTCAGAGTAAAACCACACTTTAAATAGAGCATATTTTTTCAATCAATCGAAGTATTAAAGGATTTGAGCCAAGCCCACTGCTGGCATAAAATTCATTTAATTGAATGGATTTGCAGCAGTTCCTCTGAGCAGAAAGCTTGGCTAGTAATTTTCAGATAAAATAACTTAACACCAGGCATGAGTAATAGACAAACTTGTATTATTTTCAGTGTTTGCACTATGCTGACTGCTCTGCCTCCTCAGCAGGTCTTAGAATTCACTTTCTCCGCTGTTGCCAATTTTTCATGGCCATGCACTTTGCAGTGTAAGAATTTTCAACAGACACACGGCCTTTCTTTGCATTCTGATTGCCTGATTAGCTCTAGGAAAGTCACAGGCTTTGCATCTAACGATACCCGTGCAAATGCATTCCACTGCCATTGCTTCCGGACCCCTCTGCCACGCCAGCACCGCAAGGAGGAAGGTGTTTGAATATTGCAGTGAAGAACATTCATATGCAGAACAAGACACTTGACGCTGTTGGTCCTTATTTTTCTCCGGTTAGAAATGACCGTATGAACAATCTGTTTGGAGTACCGTAGTAACAGGAGTGTATTATACATGCTGTTTTATTTCCTGGAAGCTGGGGGGAAGGAAGGGGTAATGCACTCACCTGTGGCTCATGTATTATACCTCTGCTATCCAGAAATGAAACACTTGTGTGGAGATGGGTTCTTACTGCATAATTTAATAAAGTTTTAAAAAAAGAAAAGCATGTCTTCATAATTTCCTTGTAAGCAAAACTACTTGCGGTTGTAAAAGTTGTGGGGGAAGGTGCCTAATACAAACAAACACAAACCACACCCCTTGTTAGAGCAGGATTCTAGAGAGACTTAAATTTGTGTAACTAATGAGGGGACAGCTCATGTGCTTAGGAGGGAGTGGGACTGGCAGCTTGTGCTTGCTGATGCATTTTTTTTTTCTCGGTAAATGTTGACGATATGGCAAATTGGTACAGTCTTGGGTAAACCCAAAACTCAGATTCTCTGCGTGCATCTTGCATATGAGACAAGGCTGCATTAGTTCCATTATCTTTTAAAAGATCGCGTTTCTTATAAAGACATATGGTTACTTCCTGTTTTCAGTAAAACTGGGACATTTCCTGCAGTAAGAGAGACCTAGAATAATGCTGACCCAGCCTCAAGCCTTTGTCAGTCCCTACAAACCAGCTGGAGCTATAGCATTGGACCCTGCAGCTGACAGCAGTTTTTTGCACGATGCTCACCTACAGTAAATGCTAACCGAGGGACCAAGCTGTAAACTCACTTCTCAAAACCATATTCAAAGGAAGCATCACTTTTAAGTTGTTAACCCACCCCTCCACCCACCTAATTATAGAGGCTAGTGGTTGAGATGCTCTTAGCCCTTTCCAAATGCAGCTTCTGGTTTGCCTCTCTTCCCGTTCCCTTTCTGTGGAGCCAGATGTGAGCACTGCTCTACCAAACGGGTGACTGGGATATGTTAAACTGAAGTCGCGAGCAGTGTCTTGGATTACTTCGGTGGCATAGCGGTGGTGTCAAGTTGAACAGAAATTATAACTGAAATTATAACAGATGTGTACAGTTAAATTATTTAGGCGTTTTGCAGGAACTTTATGCTCCGATTTTCCTTTGCAATATTTAGTTTTGCCTTCAGTAATTAGTCTGTTTAAATAGTAATATATTTAGTCTTATTCGTCAAATACCTGTAAAAGACCCAAGTGTCCCATGTAGATCAGACATCAACCAGAGGGCAGGAGCTGGTTTTCCAAGGACAAACGAATGAGACGCCTATAAAAGCGTTGGTGACAATGCCAGTGCGAGGTTACATGGGAAGGGAGGGTATTCCAGCGCACAGACCCCACCGTGAGCAGAACTGCCCCAGCCCTGGGACACCACGTGGTGCTGTCCACCCTCTGATAAACCCATCAAGTAACATTTGTCCTGTTGCCTGCTTTGAGGGATCTAAATGAAAGGCACCATATAAAAATGATCCTTCAGATACGCTGGAAGGGGGTGGAGTGGTTAAAGCTCCATAGTCCTCTAGGTCGGCTTGCTGCAGTTTATCAGTGTGTTCTGTGCCTGCTGCACCTGGACATCCGATTTTAGCCCACTCAACTACTCCAACAGCTTCTTTGCCATTTCTTTCCCCCCTTGCTTTTTTGCAAGCTTGTCCGAAAACTACCAGACACACCCCTTCATGCATTAAAGAACTGGACCAGGAAACAAGGTTAAGATGACGCCTGCCATCCATCTTTTGCTTTCTTAACACAGCACTCTATTACCATGGTTTTTTCTTTACTTGAAAATAGTTATTCATGAGGATGCTGATAAAGTTTTAGTTAATTTCATTGAAAATGCAGATACTACATAAAACTGCTGTTGTGTGTACTTAAATGCATAGCTGATTAGAGCAGCTCTGCCATCCCTCAAGACGGGTTTTTTGTTAGCAGCATTAGAGGAAGGTTTGAGATGCATTTATTACATAAGGTATGATGAGTGGGTGGAGGCTGAACATGTAAAAGTTGTGTCTCTGTGTCAAAGCGCCCAGAGCAATTAAACTGCTCCTTTTAAAGGTGCTTTGAAGTTAGCTTGGGTCCTTGTCTGCGCATCTGGTAACAGAGAGTCTCGGCGGAGGAAGAATGTGTCACGGTGCTGCATGACTTGTGTCTTACACTGAAGGCTACAGAAAACCAGTGGCTTTCTGTCGCTCAGGTAACGTATGAGAGGTGATGAACAGGTTTCCCACACTCTGGGTTACTGCCTTCTACATTAGGACTCTGCTTTAACAGCCAGATTGATAAACGTGCTCATCTGTCAGCACACACACGAAGCCTGGCTGCCCTGTCCCTCCCTCGGGGGTGGGAGAAAAGCTGTGCCAGTGACTGACTGGGGAGCTGGTGTGTGAAAGACTGGCTGGAAGATGATCTGAGAGTGGTTGGAGATGCTGGAGATACCGGCTTTTTCCACTGCTAAGTGCTTGTGTTTTTGGGGTGAGAATCGTACAGACGGGTGAAATCGGGAGCTGGCTGATTGGACCAAGTAGCCAGAGTTTAGTTCAGACGTGTTTTCCTTTTACAGTGTCATCCGTAGTCCTTTTTTTCTCTCCTTCACGCTGGAGAGCTGGGCTGGAAAAGCACTGCCGTTTTGGTGCTAGAAACGATGTTTTCTTTGCCCTCCTTTTGGAGTTGCGTTACATCCTAGGGGCTGCGGCCAAGCTCCCTAGCACCTGTGACTGCAGCAGCATTCGGAACGCTGAGTCAGAAGTAGTATTTATATCCCCGTGCCTTTCTCCTGTGTCTATCCCTGGGCTGCTGCCGCTG
>NW_010415390.1:31882-32340 GCF_000710305.1 Buceros rhinoceros silvestris
CGCTGCGGAACCGCGGGGCGGACGGCGATGACCTGCAGCGGGCCGGGCACTGGAGGGGCCGGGCTGGAGAACCCTCCTATGTGTGACGGGTTTCCTGCGTGGCAATCTGACCGCCGGCCACTGTGGGTCCCGGAGTCCACAGCGGACGCGCCGGCGGCTTCCCACGGGTCACGGTCCATCCATGAACACGAGCGTTGCTGTTTTCCAGCACAGGGACAGCCAAAGCCGGTCTGCTGGGGTGTGCCCCTGGCGCCATGTTGCTTCAGCACCGAGGGGCAGTTCGTTAGCCCGGAAGGTTCTGGGTGCATAGGGTACTTCTTCTTGACACACATTGCGTGTGCAACGTGTTTTTAGACAGCACATAATGTGGTTCTTATTTGCCTCCTGCTAATCACACGTTCAGGTCATATGGGTCCGGCTTTTTCATAGAATCTCAGAATCATCTGGCTGGAAGAGAC
>NW_010415391.1:0-235 GCF_000710305.1 Buceros rhinoceros silvestris
GCCGGACACGCGTGTGGTCTCAGCTCTACGCGCCCCTGCAAGGTGACTGGAGGGTAGGACCCACAGGAAGGCGTGGGCAGGTAGAGATGCCTGCAGGAGTTCCGGTGTGCTCCTGTGCTGCGCAGGTGAGCGCCAGAGCAGTGCGGGCAGCAGGCCTTTGGAAGACGCCTGCCAGGCCGCTGGCTGCATAGGCACACCTATGGCTAACGCGGGGGTCTCAGAGGGGAACGGGGGT
>NW_010415391.1:367-14036 GCF_000710305.1 Buceros rhinoceros silvestris
GTGGGGGTTTTGCAGCAGGCTGGATACATTCACCAAATCTGACCCAAATGCACATATCCAACCTGCTGCTACCTTAGATGGCAGCTAAACATTTGGAAGAGAAAAATGGAAAGTGCCTTTCTGTGGTGCAAGTGACATTTTACCGTCTGGTTATGCAGCAAAACCCAGGAGCAGGCCCTGCGAGCGCCTGAGGCCCTGCAGCAGCGATGCTGGGAACCGGCTAGTATTGGCCTCCCGCCTCCCAAAGTGCAGCTAATCTCCTGCCTTCCAGCTTCTCCACAGTTCAGCTCTGAGATGTCAGAACCCTTAAGCACAGGACAGGGCTTCCTACAAACTGCAGGAGGAGTTCCCTGCCCAAGGGAAAGGCAGTCAGCTTCAGTGCCTGATGTTCATGAGCAGCAGAAACTTCAGTTTGCCTTTTCAGCTGGACTTCTGCGTGACACATCTGTGGCTGGCAGCCACGCCACATCGTGCATCCATGGGTTTATGCTGCCACTTAAACTGCTAACGAGAAACTGGGCAGCTACAGCTGACGTGGTGGTGTTGGCAGGGAGTGACTGATGCCTGTCTGTCCTGAACATGGGCAGCACGCTGTTCTTCTTGCCAGGCTTCCGTATCTAGAGCCTTCCAAAGGGAAATGGCTGCTCTGAAACGTGCACGCTTCAGCACAGAAGACCTGTAACCTTTAAACGGACTCACCCTACCGTGCGTGGGCTTATTTAGATGTCACTTCTAGTGCCTTGGGGGGGTTACCTGAACTTTTCAGCCTGGCTGACATGGGGGAAATGGGACGGTGTGGTTGGGCTGTAATTGCCTGTGTTTAGCCAGGGCAGCGGGGGAAGAACAGCTGAGGCAGAGGAACGATTTCACATTTCTGCTCTTTTCTCTCTCAATTTCTCTGCCTTGCTGATTCTGGGTTTTAGACATTGGCTTTATTTGAGTCACATGTAAGCAATAATACCCTGCCCTTGCATCAGTCAATATCTATGTGCTATTCAAAATAAACGGGAATAATTTTACAGAAACTGAGGTGGTGAGAGGTGAAGCAGCTGTAAACTGCCCAAGGTCACTGAGCAGTCTGGCAGGAGAGTAAAGAATACTGATTCACCAGATCAGCCTGTACCCCCTCTCTGGCTTGGGAGCCTGAGCCAAGCACCCAAATACTACAGTGACAAGCAAAGACCTTTTTGTGTATAAATAAACACACAGAGTTCTCTGTACCACGCTGGGTACAGAGAGGTAGACCAGAGGGAAGGATGAATCACAAGAACTCATGTGCTGAAGGTCTTGGCCCGCTCACAACGGAGCAATGTACTGAGCCCTTCAGCAAATGCAAATCTTGGTCATTGTTCCCTTCCTTCTCTGTGTCTCTAACACAACTCGTGGTACAAGTAAAGGAAGTGCCCTCCCCTAATTGCCTTTTACTGACTAAACAGGGAAGATGATGCCCCCCTCAACCATTACTAGGGGATCGTTACCAAAGAAGGCTGATTCTGTCCTCCTGAAGAGGTTTGAGTGTTAGCTACCATGAAAATGTGTAGGACAGGACACAGAATCATCAAGGAAATTATGGAAGGACTTTGCAGAGTAGCTGGGCTAAATTACAGCTCCTGTTGCATGACTTTTCTTAGTAGTTAACTTTGAAAATATGCTCTGAAAAATAGGCTTTTTTTTTTAAAAAAGTATTTCCATCAGTCAACCACTAACTAACTCACCAGCAACTTCAGCATTGCCTCCCTTTGAGAGAGCTGGGAGAAGGACGGAGTAGGTGCTGTGACCCAGGCAGACCGTGTTGAATTCCCCGGTTTGACATGGCTCTCCCAGCTCCTTCACCACTCCCAGGACCCGCAGTGGCTGCAGCCAGCGACCGCCTGCACGTCAGCCCTGTGCAGAGGAGGCTGGGGAAGAGGCGAGGTGTGCAAAGCCAAAGGAAAGGTGAAATTCAGACAAATCTGCTTATGTCATGCAAGACTTCCCAAAGCTGGTGACTTAAAAGATGGAAGCTCAGTGTTTTGTCCATCTCTGAAATAGTGAAGAATACATGTGCTCTCTGCCAGACTGGGCGTACGCTGTGCTGACCTTTAAAAACCCACCACCTCTCAGTAATTTTACTCTTCCTGTTTCCTACAACACACTTTTGGTCATTGAACACATTTTTAGCTTTTTTTTCAGTATTTGGTTTCCTGCTTATGACAGGAGGTAAACAAAGAGTCTGTGTGATGCTGCATGTCCCAAATTTTTTCTCTTCTGCAGCAGTGCTCCTGGCAGGATTTGACAGCAGAGAGGGAGCGTGTTCCAGCAGCGCTGAGTGGATGGGTAGCACTCACCCATGAATGAATGACAAATCCATATTGCCACAGACGTCGCCCTCAGTTCAGAATTTTTTCTGTGTCCCAACCTAAAGATAAGATAAAGGCAATTTCCATCCTCTACTCTCTTCTTTCCCCTCAGGGTGCCAGGAAGGTGTCGTGTTGACTGCAGGAGCAGGCAGAAAAACTGGAGAACAGTATTTCACCAAGAGCTTTCCTGTTGTACGGCAGGTCCGGCAGAACCTTTTCACTTGGTAGGCTGATTCTGCGGCTCCTGCCAGCACAGAACTGTGCCTGTGCCAGTGCGATTTAAATAGAGTATTTCATTAAGAGATCAGCAGTAGGCACACGGCAGTGACAGCCGTCATTAAGTCTGCATTACAGTTGTTTGCGTTAGGGAGCACGTAGAGGCCCTGGGCAGAGACAGCGGTGCCCGGGGGAGAGGGAGCCAGCCCTCCCGCCTGCAGAGCAGCCTGTAAACAAGTTTGCTTTCCAGCAGTCCCTGCAAGAACACGCTGAGACAACCATGTGCCTTAACCGTCGGGTGACCAGGCTGTGGTATCGCTTCCTACATGTTCAGACACCTCGACAATGAACATGACGGAGAAGAATAAGGAGATAGCAGATGAATTTGCCCCAACCAACGGTGTGTGGTTGATTTATACCATTTCTGACCCCCAAGCAGAGGTACTTTTCATTACACAAATCCCTGCAGTGTGATTAGTTTGCCTAATATTTGCCCTCCTTTTTCTCAGGGCAAGATACAAATCCTGATGCTCCCATTGGTTGGCAGCATCAAGGAGATGGTGAGATCTGTGTGAGCACTGCAAGATGATTTCTCTGTGGCTGCAGAGGGTTTCACACATTGCTCCTTGCACTGCTAAAGGCAGAGTCCACTCTCCACGGTACTCTCTTAAATGGGTCTGAGTGGCGAAATGTGCTCAGTGAGAAGAAGGGCAGAAGTGGAAATAAAAGAAAGAGTCTTGAAATCCATACGAAGCCAAAGATAGATGACAGGAAGGAGATGGATACATGGAGACGAGAGAAAGCAATGTGAAGGAGAAATGTAATCCAGAAGAACTTGTATCCATGGCACAAAAGGAAGGTCCTCTCAGGAGGGATACAGTGGGTAAACAGCCCTAATGTGGGATGTCACATGCATGTTCAGGTCGAGATTACACCTGTTTTTCTACTTGGGTCAGACAAACCAAGGTGAGGACACGTCTTTTATAGCATTGCAGCTACTAACAGCTCTTTGACCGTGCTAATAAACACAACCTGTCCTGTGCTTCACCCCATCACTTGTCTTGACATACGCCGTACGGAAAGGCAGCGAGTCTTCTCCACTGACCAGTCACGGCTCCCAGCACCAGCACAGGAAAGTTGCAATGTAGGCAAGATTACAATGCAGTCCGTGTGATATTCGTTTGTTTTCTCAACAGATTTCTTTATCACTCCAGTAATGCATAAACGCTTACTTTAAACTGCAGAGAAACACGGACGAGTTTTAAGATGTAGTGCAGCTGGTAGAATTCAATTAGACCACAATTTGGATCAAGGTAGTCTGTGACATCAGGCATACATGATTAAAATTCTTATGGCTGGGGATTTGCACACCTTCAAATCCTCACTTCACAAGGGAGATAGATATTTAAATCAGCATGTGTCTGGTTTATTGAATTACTGTTATACTCTCTCTGAGGCTCTAGCTAGATACCCCCCCAACCGGCCAAACCACATCAAGTACACTTCGATGTACTTGAGCTTTGCTTAGGCAGAGTCCCGACTGGGTTAAAGTGAATTTGATCAGGCAAAAGATTTGTGGCTTTCTGTTCCTGGCATGAGAACTTTTCCTTAAAACTGCATGTGTTGGGGAGCTGGTGACCCTGGCCAGGATTGGCAACTTCTGCTTGAGAACCTAGAGCTTCTAGCCAGCGATTAGCTGAGGATGGCGGTGGGTGCAGTGACAGCAGGGAATACCATGAAATGGTGGTGGAGTAGAAAACCTCCCGCTGCCCACTGTGGGTCCTCACTTTTCCCTTAAATCACACACCCCGGTTCTGACTGATCCACTCGAGCAGCTCTCGTAGTCCTGTAGCTTTTAGACAAGACGCAGCCATTTCAGTGAGTAGCGTGTGTGTCTTGTTGAACGAAGGAAATGTGTTCTTAGCTTTTGCTGCAAAGGCTGCCCTGGCCGTCACGAGCCGCGGTGCTGTAAGCACACGCCTGTGTTCACAAGCAGCGATTGTGCTCCAGGCTGCACCCACGGCCCTGTCTAGGGCCGCAGCGAGGAAAATGTTGCAATTACCTAAAATGCTCGTAGAGTTCTTCTACATCCTGTTCCCTCCTCGAAATGTTGCAGTTATCAGCCAGGGTAACTGAGCCATGCCTGAATGTACTTCTGTTTCAAATGGGCTTGATTTATCAGTGCCTTTATTTGTGGCTGCTGGTTTCATACCTACGCCGAGATGTAAAGGGGTTTCTCTGAATGCTGCTAAGAATTGTGCTGGTACCTCTTGAGTGCTGTAACGTTAATGCCCTCATCTATAAGAGCTCCTCGTGGAAGAACTTTGCTGACCTTCCTCTTTATTGACATGTTTGGTGAAAAATATTACTCCTGTTGAGGACTGTGTCTAAACCCAAATAAATAACATTTACATCCTGGCAGAATATTAACAACCCCCCTCTTTGTGAGTTGCCCAGGTTTTCCTGTTGCTGAGACTGTCACCTACTGGCCACAGAGCAGCTCACCAGGATCTCGGGAACAAAATCAGAGTCGGATGAGTTAAATATTCAGCTTTGCCTTTAGCAATTTCACCACTGAGGTGTTCCTGTGTTATCTTTTTCATTTATAAAATGTCCAGATTTCAGGGAGATTTAATGCAAAGGAAACCGGGATCTTTTCACAGTGGAGATGTGAATAAAATACTAGTTACAGCAAACTTAATGAGAGCAAAATAAGCCATAACCAGCACTCAAGGGGAAGGGGGCGGAGGGGGAGGACCAGCTATTCTGTCTCTGCTGATTTTTGTCATGTTAGACCATGCATATAAAATGACCTTAAGAAAGGGTCACATCTTAGTGCTGACCGGCAGAGCTCAACAGGAACCAGAGGGCCTTTACTGAAGATGTCTGCTAGGGCTTTTAGAAAGAATTGCTCTACAGAGCTCCTGTAGCCCTGTCCTTGTCCTGTCCTCACATCCGTTGTCACTGCTAGCTCATGTTCTGCCCGTCTTAGGGCCAGAACCTCGACCACTGTAAACAAGAGCAAGCCTGAATTCATAGCTAGACAATGGGGCCAGAGCGGGGAGTGGGTTTATTCTCCCTGTTTTGAGGAGTGCCCCCCCTGCTCCCCGACCCTGGGAGCAGGTTCATGTGCTGCCGGAGGTGCGCTGTTCAGCTGGGATTTTTTCTGTTTAAGTCACAGAACTGAGTTGTTCAGCTGGACAGCAGGTGCCGAGCTGCAAAGCTGCATCTTGACTGGTTATTCCCGCGGAGCATCGCCCTGTCGCTCTTCCTACGGTCTGCTTGTTGTCTCCTGCGTAACTGAGCTCTTTTGCCAGCGTTCTGCAGGATTACTGGTAGGAAAGGAAAGCCATTGCCACCGAGGCTCTTTCACGACAGGTATCCTCAGCTCACTTGGTGTTACACTAGGGTATTGCTGCCTGAAAGCATGTCTAAAGTAACCCTCAAGCTCACCACTGTGTGTTGTGCTGCAACTTTAAAGAGGAGAGTTTTTCCTATGGATGTTTTTCCCATGCCTCTTAGTTCCCATCTGTAAATGCGGAAACACAGTTTGGCCATGTCTGGAGGCAATCCCTAGCACTGCAGTTGTGCACAGTGGCCATATTTTTATTTCTTACTGGATTTTTTTGTGAAATGGATACGTTATTTCCTTTTGTGTCCCTTCATTTCATTCCTGTGCTTGGACACTTACAGGCTCTGATTGTCTCGGAGAACACTGGGTGCCTGCACATGGCTCTTGTGAAAGCAAGTGGCTGGTTAAAAAGAACCAGAGAAATTAGAGTCTGTGTGAAATCTAAATTCAGTGAAAAGAGTAATTTCAAAGAATTTAAGAATAGGTTTCAAATGCATTTCCTGAGAGGCTTTGGACTGGTGTGTTAATACAGGATGCCGAGTCCTCCCCCACTGCACAGGAAGGATAATGCTGGTTACCTCCCCTATAGGTTACCTCACTACTCACTTCTTGTGCACTGCTGGAAAAGAGCAAAACGCTCCAAGGCCATTCGCTGTCAAGAGCACTTGGAAACCTGTGGCTCACAGCCAGGTGGGCCCTGGGGCCAGCTGTCACGGACACCAGCAGGGAACGTCCAGCTTCGCTGAGAAGACAGGTCTTTGCCCGAAATGCTCTTTTCAGATTTGTGAATATGAAACTAGAAAAAGAAAACCAACCCTGGCTTCGTTCTCTGCTCTCCACCCACACTGCTCAGTTAGTCATTTCCTTGGAGCTGGTCTGGTCTGTATTCAGGAGGAAGATGGTTGCGGAGTGTTGTCTCTGTAAGTGCCGTGGAGGCTTGGGAGCGTGGGCTCTCCTGGGCCACCCCACAGCCTCTTCAGTCCCTCGCTTTGTCACATGGAGATAGTCTCTCACCACTGGAGAAACTTTAGAACTGCTGTTTTGCGGGTAGATTGACTTTGCACCGAGATATAACATGAGTTAATACGGGTTTTTAGGGTAAATAAAGGGCAATGAAAATTCTTGCCTAAAAAATGTAGCCCATGAATTTTACTCCCGCACTGCGCATTCATTTTAATGGTCCTTGCTGGGTGTTTTATTGAAGGCTGAGTCATAAGTAGATCTTAGTGCTTTGGAAAGAAGGAAATGGAGTTTGGGCAAAAACATTACGTGTCTCAGATGGATCCAGCAAACAAAGACTGCTCAAGCTGTGAAAACACAGTGATTATCTCAGCAAAAGGGAGAATTGAAGGTCAAAAAGAAATGCCTTTTGCTGCATTAGAGTCTTCACCACCTGAAACTTGTCTGGACTGAGTGAGATCTCTGGTGACAGGTCCATCACAGTGCTCTTGTCCTTCCCCTCAAAAACCAGTCCTGGAGTTAACAGGGTCCCTCCTGGGTCTCGTATTTCAGTGTTATGATGATGAATATTTACTCACTGCTTGGGGCTGACACAGTTGTTGTTGTTGGGGCTCGGTCAGGGTAAAGCAATTTTGACCGAGGTCGCTGAGGAAGGAGAGAGAAGCTTTTGTGTTATGGCAGCGCCTCTGTGGGATGCGGGCTGGTCCTTTTGCAGCTGCCCATAGGAGTGTTGCCTTGGGCTGGGGAGGAGAGGGGGGAACGTGCCAGCCGAGCCGTGCTGTTCCGAAGGGGCTGTCTGCTGGGCAGAATCAGCCATGCCTAGGAACGTGCAGCAGAGCACCCACCCTGTCGTCACCTCCATCTCACATCGTGAGTGGTGGGACTGGACTGCAGTGTAGTGCAGGGGAAGTCATGAGGTTCAAAGTGGGAACTTTCATGCCCTTTGTCACAAACAGGGGTGTTTTTTCCTGGTTTTTTACCCCAGTTACGTTTGTGTTCCTTAAGGCAGAGACCGGATCAGAAGCAGAGGCAGGCTGCTGCCCTTTCTCTGGGGTGCTGAGCACATTCGGAGGGAAGATCGGAGACCTGAGCAGGGGACTGAAGGCAGGGAGCACAGCCCAGGAGCAGGAACAGCTCCGGCACAGAGATCAAGATACTGCAGAGGACCAGGCAGAAGGCAGCCAGGCTCAGGGCTCCCCAGGGATCCGCTTGGACAGGCTTGGCTGGCTGCAGCTCAAAAAGTCACTGACTTGCAGCCAAGCCTTGAAATAGGGTAGGCAGAGAGCTGTGTGTTCAGTCACTGGTAGTTTGACTTTGAATTTGTTCAGAAAGTAAGATTCTTTTCCTTTTTTTTTTTTTTTTCAGGTAAAGCCTGGCTGTTTGATGTCAGAAGCTTTTGATCTTCAGGCAGCCCACCATGAGGGACAGTTTCAGGCACACCTAATTGCAAACTCTGGACCTTCTATCCCCTCTTTTTTTTGGTGCAGGATGCCACTGCTGTCGTATGCTCCGGGGCAGTGAAAGACCAGAGATGTTAATGTGGCAGGATGTCTGTATAGGAGCCACCACCCTGGTGACAAGAGGCAGCCGAGAGGAGAGTGATCCCTCCCACCTCCTGGGAAGGACTTCATGGTCCTTCTTCTGCCTCCCCTGGAGTTACGGTAGGGCAGGTTGTCCTCTGCTGCAGCCAGTCAGTGAACTGAAGAGTCTGAGGCCTGAGAGGAGATAGCAGCTCCTGAAGGGTCACCAGACACGGCCAGACTGGTTATTAGCAAAGCTGCCTGTCAGTACAGCTGTACCGGGCGGCCGCCTCCTCCCCCTCCCTTTGGCCAGCTGGTGTTCCTCCGACGAGGTACAGAGGAATTTTATTTTGGTAAGGTTCAGGCTCAGGCTGCAAATCTGGCTGATACTCAAAGGGGATTTGGAGAACATCTGATGTTTCTGAGTGTCCTGGCCGTTGAGGTCCACTTTCCTCCTGGCTTCTTCTGGGTTCTAGTCTCCCTTAGGTTTTAGAATGTGCTAGGGAGGAATAACAGGCCCTTTCCATCTTTAGGATCTAAAATGAAGAAACTGAACAGGAAGAAAATTATAAACTTAGTTTTAGAAATATTAGTGCTGGAGCTTCATGAACTTCTTGGCATTAAAAGAAAGATATCCAAGTAGGTGTTGCACATGCGGGAAGTCTCCGGTTTAAATCGGATGTGTGCACACAGACTGTAGCATTCCTGGAGGGGAGGCGTTTGTTGGCCCGTACACCCCAGACTAGGACAGCTTTCAGCGGGCAGCAGGACCAGGAGCTCTGCAGCAGGACAGGAGTTGGGCTGCCACAAGCTGCTGGATCACAAACTGCTAGATCACAGTCTTTAAGTAAGTTTAAGATACCTTGATCTTGCAAATATTTAGACAAGTCGCATTGTGCTTATGTAGCGAGGCCCTTAGGTGTGATGGCTTTTCGAGTATTTTCAAACTGACTTTACATGCCGGTAACGGAAGAGTCCCACTCCTGATTTCAGACCTCCAGCTGAGCCTGTACTACAGACACAGCCCCAGGTGCTGCACACAGCTGTGCACAGGCATGATATTTATACTTGCCTGGCAGGTGCATTTCTGTTCTTATATGGAAAAACACCCCAACATCTGGGTTTAACCATTACTTTGTTTAGGCTCGGGAGAGTATTTTCATTTGCCTATTGTGTGTCATTGCAGCCTTGGAAGATAAAGGACTTTAGCCAGCAGGATGAAGCATTGCTTTGTTTTACCGTCCACAGTGATACATTTATCTGGAGGGATGATGCTGGAAGGGTGAAAAGCATGCAAATAACTTGTTTATCCTCGGAGATGGATGCTTTGTCCCGTAACAAGCCGTGCTGTTGATTTGACCCAGCTTTACTTTCCCAGAACTGGGGAAGCTGACAGAGCGTGCCGGGGAAGATTTCGGAGCCAGCCGGCTTTTGGTTTCACAACAGCTCCACAGAGCATGGCAGTGCTTTGATCTAAAGTTATCGATTACACAAGAAAGGAAAGGAAGGTGGGTAATAAAGATGTTAAAATAAAATGCCTAAGTGCAGATTTAAAGATCAGTCAGCAAGTTTGGAGAGCAGGATTGAGAAAGCAGGTGGGAGGTAAATGGGGAAGCAGGTGACTGACCACAAAAGATAATTTGTTAAAATGATCTTTTTTTTGTTTAACCTGAAGAGACTTTATCATACTGAAACTCACAAAAAATTGGTGTGAATTAATCAGTTTGACCTAAGCCAAAAGCTCAGTTCCTTTTTAGAATTCTTAAATGCTTAAGAAATTAAACTTCCCTCAACTCAAAAGTGGGACATTGAAAATTGAGGGAGACATTTTCTTTCTGTACCCAGGAAAGCAAAATCTTAAAATAACTTTTTTCATGGTCACAATTTCTTAAACTTTGGCTCAATTTGGTCCTTCCCCAGAAAACGCAGTCCTCAGGCCTTTATTCCCATGGCACTCCTGTGCTTTTGGGAGCAGAAATGTGGAAACCCGTGGGAAGTCAGGGGACTTTCTGAAAGAAGCAGACGTAGTTTGTGTCGAGTTGTGTTTGGTGTGCACTGTGTTGTGCTTCCTGAGCCTTGCCGGATGTTTGCTTAGCTTTACCCAAGACTTAGAGTGAGCAAATCATGTCTTTGGAAAAACGCAAATGATGTGCGTGTTTTCGCTGAGTGCTAACAGTAGATGCAAATGCTAGAGCGGTGCTTAGCCTGCCAGCCCTTCAGAACGAGGAACTCTCTCTAGAAAGTTTAATTTTTAAGCAAAATAACTTTGTCAGAATTATACTATTGGACAAACTTACTGCTGGGCCTGAGCTTCTAAAGCTTCCAGCAGATTTCTCATCTCAGACCACCAACACGTTGCGGAGACGTCCGGATGAAATACGTGCTGGGAATCTCAGCTGGTTTAGAAGCAGCATGTCCGCTCTTCTCACCAGGAGAGAGGTTCCAGACCTGCACAAACTGTAATGGCTGCATCACCTGTCCCCACATTCCCCAGGGTGTACAGCTGGGTGCAGACCCACATCTTCCCGTCCTTCTTGCTGGTGTGACTGCTGTGGCTTCAGCGAGGTGTTTGGGGTTGCTGCAGCAGCAGCAGACGGTACCTGACGGTCACCTCTCAGCAGGAGCAGTTCCGCAGCTGGTGTGCGGCCACCACGCTGCTCTCCGGACAGCTGACTGTGCTTCGGCCGTGACTGAATCCAGAAATCTCCTACTTACCTCACAGCAAGCATCTGAAGTGTGTAAGAAGCTTAATTAATTAATGCTTGTAAGACAGCGAGCTCTCCGGAGAAAAAAAGACGTGAGCGGGTGGGGAGATGACAGCCAAGTGCTGCTCACGGGGATTTCTGATTTTTCATAAGAGCTGGCTGAAAACTTTCTGTCAAAATACTGACTGGTGTGGTTTCTCTCGGAGCAGGGCTGGAGTTACGCATTTCACCTCTTGGCCATTTATTACCCTAAAGAAGTGGATTATTGTCATGTTTACGCGGTCAGAAGCTAGGAATCAGCCGCAGGTGCCAACGCGAGTACCCGTGTGTCTGAGGTAGGGAGCTGAACACATGGTTGGCTGAATTTTTCCACCAGGAACACAGTAGTTTTGTGCAAATGTGGTGACTTTTCTAGCAGGGACAAACTAAATTAAATCTTCTGACTTAGTTCTACTCAAATCACATCCTTTTAGTTTAAAAAGTAAAACCAGCAAAACAAAGCATCTCTGCACAGAACTGTGCATCTCCTGTCTCCAAGCTCCCCACTCCCCTGGCATTTCTGCTGGTGTAAATGCTGGCATCTCCGCTGGCCTGGATGGTGTAACCTGCTGGGCAGTGCAGTCTCGCTGCTGGCCGGGCACAAGTCATGCCTCAGGGGCTGACACTGAGCTGCTGTCCAAGCCCGGCCAAAGCCCATCTCTACCCAGATCCAGGCAGGAGAAAGCCACTGTTGTTTCTGTGCCAGCTGAGTTGCTGGGCTGGAAAAGTCATTCCTGTAAGTAAATGGTTAGTAAACGATTGACCACTATTTGGTGACTCCATGGCTGCCATCAATAACCCTAACACAATCTGTGATTATAGCCCAAGAGAAAAGTAAAACAACTCCCTTCCAAAAAGACCATCACTAGCTGGACTGATGTCAGCACAGCCCCACAGCTCCAAGGCTTTGACATCATCTCATAAATTAGGAAGATTTTCAGGCCAGACAACACTTCAGCGGTCGATGTGGGCATTGAAGGGCTGTTGTAATGAGCCTTTAAAATAAAATGCTGGCTACAAAAAGGAGGAAACAGCTGGTTGCCTTCAGCTTTCAGGAACATGTATGAGGCCAAAATCGGTTTAACAGACGTGATCAGGTCCAGGCTCCTTTTAGCATGAACCTGGAGTTAGTAGCTTTGCAGTTGCCGATGGCAGGTGAGAAGAGACTCCTGCCTAGGACACATGGGAAGTGGTAGCAGAGTGAGGAGATGAAGAGAAAACAAACTACAAAGTCTTGCTGTCAGAGGGAGGTACGGTTGTGGTGACTATTCAGGTGGAATAAACGTCTCTTTGCTTTGCAAACAAATCATGACCTCAGTTATCTAGGTGCTGATCTTGCTTTCCCTGAAGTCAGTGCCAAAGTGCTCCTTGACTTCACCGCTGCACAACAGGCTCCAGCCTCTTTTGTCCGTGAGTGACAGTCTGGGCCTTGCAAATGATCCGTGTGAGCAGAGGGGTGAGCAAGTCCGTGTGGTTCGCCGTGCCAGTGATAAAGCTGACCTCACAGGAAGGTGTCGTGCCAATGCTTTTAGCCAGCAAACTTCTGGGCAGTAGTCATGCGAATGTTCCGATTCGTTTAGATACGCAAGTAGCTCAGGAAAATCAATGGAATCACTTAGATGATTAAAATGGCTTTGTCCAAAGTGTTTCCAGCCCCTGTACAGGTCCTCGTTCTGTGTGGATGGCTTGTACGCAGATCTGTGCACTTGTGAAGATTAAAAAAATACTTTTCCGTTAAAAGAACTCGCTCCGCTGGAATGCAGAGGAGGTGACTGAGGAAAGCAAGTTCCTGTTTTCCCGCTGGCATATGGTGTTCCTTTATGTTGTAGTATACAGACACTGTCTGTGAGAGACATGACAAACTGTTATGCCAAGCTCAGTGAGTCCCTGATGCTTGCAAGTGTGTTTTCTTTATTTTTAGTATTTCCTGGAGAAGGGTTGAATCCATCCATGTGCAAAAGATCGCAGCTGACAGAGAGGGGAGGCATGCATGTGTTTCAGGACATGTGCCTGGGGTGGCTGTGGTTACATAAGGGCTCTTTTGACATGGCCAGTTACATAAAGTGGTAACCCTGGGAAGGAAGGCAGAAAACGGATGCAGAGAAGGAACTTGCTGTAGCAATGGAGCCTGTGTCACCACAGGTGACAGGAACGAAGTGGAAGAAGGGTCGCCAGGGTCATCGTGGTTTGGCCTGTCCACTAATCCCCAGGTGCTGCTGACGTTGAGCAAGTGAAGCGGGAATCCTCCTGCTGCAGCCCCTGCGTTGGATGGCCATCGGCAACCATATGGTAAAGCCTCCGCAAGCACTGGGGAGGAACGAGGCTGTGAAGCACCCGCATAATAAGATGCGCTCTTTGGAAAGCTGTTTCTTTCATTACATTTTCAGTAGAAATGTCCTCGGTGAGCTGCAGGACACATGGCACGGCCATTTCTGCCACTGCAGCGCTGGGAGCGGGAGAAGAACTAGTGCCTGTTTAATGATGCAGCATGTGCACAGCAGAGCGAGGACAGGCGCAGGAACGCCCAGTGAAGCAACT
>NW_010415391.1:14141-16829 GCF_000710305.1 Buceros rhinoceros silvestris
CCAGTGAAGCATATGCTCCGCTGCGGGAGCTCAGCCCCCAGGGTAGGATCCACAGTGCTGAAATCCCCAAAGCTGGCACGTGGGCTTGAGAAAGGTTTTTCTCAGTGAAAATGTTCAGAATTGTCTGGGCAGGCACTAGGCGATCAGCCCAAACCCAAACATGGACTTGTCAGGATACAAGATACACCCCTAGAGCACACTCACCTTCCCCGACGGGTAACACTCTTGCTCCGGCATCACGCTGCCCCACTGGTGTAACGGCACTGTGCCTGCTGGCGGGACGGGAGAGAGGTCTGTGCCACTTGGCCTGTCCTACCGTACTGCAGGCACAAAATCAGAGCTCTCCCGCGAGAAAGCCCTAATGCAGATATGCTTCAAGTGGTTTAACCCGTGTCAAACTGTCCCGGTGGAAAATCCAGCCAAAGTGACCAGCCAAAGGGTGACAAAGGGCTAAATTCTGTCCCTAGAGCAAACACATCATTGCCTGCTGTGCGGTTTCCGAAGCCGTGCTGTCCACGCAGCTCACAGCGTGGGCTTGGGGCGTAGTGCCCCTGCTGTGACACAGCTCTGCTTCGTGAGACTCCTCAGTTGCACAGTTCGCTGCTGAGGACCGGGTTTGTGTCTGCATGTTGATGCAGTCACCAGGTTCGGCAGCGGGAAGGAGCTCTCAGCTGTGGAGTGGGTGTCAGATTTGGTGGGGCTTCTGGAGGCTGCCTTCCCAGGGAAGCACACGTTTACCAGCTTGATGGGTAACCACCAAGGTGACCTGGGGCGTTGTGGCTTCTGTCCCCAGACCGCCTGCTCGTGGTGGTCTGCGTGTGCCTCAGAGAAGGTGAAGTGCAGGCTGGCTGGTTTTTTTCCAACAGATGGTGCTACAATGCCACTGAAAGCTGAACACATGCAAGGAGGAGAGGTTTCAGAGCCGCCCGCGCTTTCCCTCACCATTTCCCAGCTGAACTGCAGGGGTTTTGTTTTCCCCACGCAACCTGCACAGACTTTCCCTGGCCTTAGTGTTTCTCTCTGACAGCCCACAGCACCGCCTGGCAGCAGCCAGCCTGCAGGCCTTGCGCCTTTCTGGTCACTCTTGAGACAAGCTATGACCCACCACAGACTTACGGTGAGCTTGATGTGGACATGGCTGCCGCATCCAGCGGTGCAGAAGCAGCTGTGCCACATGCGGTCAGCATGGGAGCTTCAGCCAGCCCCCGCCACGCTGCGTGGCAGCCCTTTGGCGTTGCCACCCCTCCTCACGTCTTAATGTTATTTACTTGTTAAGTCTTTTCTTTCTCGAGGTAGTGGCAGGACTTTGGATGTCCCAGGGCTTTGAACTCATGGATTGTAGGGTTGGCAGCAGCGAGGTCTTTGTGTCAAGCTGTGATGAGCAGTTACGCTGGCAAGGAGCCATCCTTGCCTGGATGGTTTGGCTCGTGGAGGGACATTTCTTGTGTCCAAGCTTTTCTTTCCTGACATCTTTAAACCTTCTTCCCACCTGCTCGTGCTGGAATGGTGGTAAGATCCTGTTGCACGGACTTTCCCGGGGAGAATTTCTCTAGCTCTGTAGCCACAGGGGAACAATAGAGGTCACATACCACCTGAGCCTGGGGCAAGGCTGCCTCTCCTGCCAGCTGCTTCTCGGCACCTGAACACACTAACAGGTCTTCATTGGCCCCCACGAGCCTCACCTGTGGCCTCCCCTTTCCCCAGCTGTGGGCGGGAGCTCTATTTAAGGTCAGCCCAGAGGACTGAACCCCTTCCTGAGCTGTGTTGTCAGGGTGGCAGTCTCCAGTTCAGCTGCTGTCATTCCCAGCCTGGCCAAGGAGCAGCTTTGTCTTTGTGAACTTGCCTGGCAGCTCAACTCCTGCTGGAACCTGGCCGTGGTCACTGTGCTTGCCCTGCTCACCTTGCTCAGGTACTTGGGGTGTTCCTCTGTCCTGCCAGCTCCTATCGTGCTTGGTCCTGAGGGTGCAGCTGGCCCTTGCTGTGCCCTGCCACTGTTTCTGACCTCAAGTTATGTAGTGAATGCTTCAGAAAAGGGAAGAAGCTGTTTATGTGGAGAGGAGGAGGTTTGATTTCGTCACTGCTTTGGGAAGGGGAGAAAAGTGCCTCTCTGTGTGTGCTGTTGCTACTTACCTGCCTGCTCCCTGCTGTTGTTACTCACAGGGCTGTGCTTGAGCAGCTTAGGGTCTCCTTGCTGTTGGCCTCATTAGAGGTGCGGGGTGCTGGTCTGCTGCCCCTCTCTGAACCTGCCCTTGTATCTGAATGACTTTAGAAATGTGGTTTCCCTCTGATGTAATCTGACAAATCTGTGCCAGGGAGCAAAGCTCAAAGAATCTGTGAGTGGTGGAGAGCCTCCCCCTCGACAGCAGGTGAATTACTTTGGGGATGTGGTCTGGGCTGAGCACCCAGCATTGCACCAGGCAGGTGCTGGTGCACTGTGAGCTGTTCATGCTTCTTACCTCTTCATTTAAAACTGGTCTCCTCCTGTGCCCCTTCCTCTGGGAGATACGATACTTTCAAAGCACTTCACAAACAAATCAAGTAATCTTTGGTGCTGCCAAAGAATGATCCTGGGAAGCTGAACTGAAACTGAGCTTTTCTGAGCCTTGCCTCTGTCCCAGCCAGTGGACAGGTAGAAGGGGCAGTGCCTTAACCCCGCTCTGCAGCGTTTCTACTGCTTTGCCCAGCAGG
>NW_010415391.1:16938-17201 GCF_000710305.1 Buceros rhinoceros silvestris
TGTGGCTGTGCCAAGGGTCGCTGCTGGCTGCCGGGTAAGCAAGTTAGGGACCTGTTACCCCCGCAGTCTTGTACGCAGCCTGTGCTGTCCTGCTCGAACGCACGGACGCGCGGTCGTGCGACAGGCTGTAAGCGCTCCCCATCTCCCCAGCCCGACCCCACCCACGGCTTGGCCGCAGGAGGGCCTGGGGGGATGCCGCCCGGCAGCAGCCCGGCCCTGTTCTCCGGGGAGGGGGGCTCTCGCAGGAGCAGCACGGGTCGGCT
>NW_010415392.1:0-262 GCF_000710305.1 Buceros rhinoceros silvestris
CAGGGGAGTGTGTTTGCACGAGGGCTGGGTGCTCTTGCCTGTGTTCGCCTGAGGGCTGGGCTTGCACGAGGGCTGTGCACGTGCAGGGGAGCATTTGCACGAGGACCGGGTGCACCAGGGCGTCAGAGCGTGCTTGCACAAGGGCCCCGTGTGCGCGCAGGGGTGTGTTTGCACCGGGACTGGGTGCACTGGGGCATTGGCGCCTGCTCGCACGGGGACTGCGTGTGCTCATGGAGCCATGTGCCCTCACACAGGGGCTGTG
>NW_010415392.1:545-817 GCF_000710305.1 Buceros rhinoceros silvestris
GGGTGGTGGTGCGCCCCCCTGGCACGGGGACGTGCGTGGGGAGGGGGGTGTTCACGTGTGCAGACGCTCGTGAGCACACACGTGTCCTTTGCACGTGTCCTTTGCATGAGGGTGCATGCTCACGGGGAGTTTGGCACCTGGGGGGGCCTCGGGGTGGCGTGGGTCTCCGTGGTGGGTGCCACACTCACGTGGTGCCAGGGTGCCCTGGTCACCGGGTGCCCTCATGCCCTGTGACTGGGTGCCATGGTACTGGGGCACTGGTGTGTCGGGGG
>NW_010415392.1:1012-1354 GCF_000710305.1 Buceros rhinoceros silvestris
TGATGGGATGGTGGCGTGTACCAGGGCACTGGGTGCCATGGTGACATGGTGATGGGATGGTGGGGTGCCAGGGTGCCCTAGTTAGATGTTAATAGGGTGCCAGGGTACCAGTGTGCCATAGTGCCAGGATGCCCTGGTGCTCTGGTATCCCCTGGTTACACGGTGACGGGATGGTGGGGTGCCCTGGTGCCTTGGTGCCAGGGCACTGGGGTGCCGTGGTGACATGGTGACAGGGCACTGGGGTGCCTTGGTGCTGGGGTGCTATGGTGACAGGGTGATGGGGTGCCCTGGTACCTTGGTATCAGGGTGCCGGGATGCCATGTTGCCATGGTGACAGGATGA
>NW_010415393.1:0-251 GCF_000710305.1 Buceros rhinoceros silvestris
TACATATATATTATATATATAATAACAATATATAACAATAACTAATCTATACTTATCTCAAATTAAACCTAGTTAACTATTAACCATGGCAAGTCATTGAAGAATTCCCTAAAAACTAAAGAAAGAGAAGGTGCTAGCCACTCATCTCCAAACTAATTTTAAAACAGAAAAGAAAAAATACTTTAGTAGAGAGCTCTGTGGTATTTAGGAGAGCCCTGGATTTATGGCTAATGAAAATAATATGTTGAAAA
>NW_010415393.1:418-2936 GCF_000710305.1 Buceros rhinoceros silvestris
ATCTTGACGACAGTCACCTATAGCAGCTGGTAAACAGTCACATAGGAAAACCCTTGGCTGGGGCTTACCTTAAGGAAATTCTGCAATGCTTCTTCTACTGTTGAAGTTGGTGGAGTCCCAAAGAGAGCAGCAGCTACTTTCTTTTCAATCCATGACAACTGAGCAACCTATAATAAAAAACAAAACAAAACCAACAACAACAAAAATCAAAAGTCTTTAGTGTTGCTTCTCAGTTTTGAAGTAAATACTGTCCTGTGCTACTGTACTACTCACACAATACATTTTGCAAAAGAACCTGTAAAGAAATGTTTTATGCTCTTCATTTTCCAGGTCAAAGCATAAGCCTTTTGGATTCCAGATACAGTGAACAGGAAAATGTTGAGAAATACCAATATCGTTGATACGAGATTTTTCCAATGCACAGAGGTTAAGGTACAGATTAGGTTTCATAAGAACTTGATATTTTTTAAAACCTAAGGCTAGAAATAGTGCTTTAAACCTGTTAAGGTTCTCACGAGAAAAGAGAGCTTAGCATGATAGTCCATGTACTTGACTACTTTTCAACTTTCACCCCAACGAAGGACAGAGCTGCTAAGAAATGCAATGAGACTGGAGCCTGTTTAAACAGAGAAGTGAAGGCACCCTCCCTTGAACACTTCTACATCTGTAAGGAGAAGTCAGGACTTTATTCCTTCACATCAGTATTTGAACCACAGCACTGATGGCTCCTGCCACAGAGTACAGCTGAGTTTAAATATGGTAAAAAACAAGGTTCTCTGATTCCCTAGCGATTTCTGGCCTGATCTATGCAGGGGCAACACAGAGAAGGGATACACAGGCAAAGAGAAAGGGCCTCTCAATGGAGACCTAGAAGTGAAATACAAGTCACGTAAAGACATCTCTTTTTCAGAGGGAGCTGGAATTCAAATAACAGAGTTGAGCCTTGAACTCAAGTCTGCAGTAAAATTAAGATGGTTTTGGACACCTTTAGATTATTTCCGCCTCATTCCCTGGCTTCCCGATCTCCTCAAGGCTGTAGCTGCTCCCCTCGCCTTCTCCAGCAAAATCCAGCAATCATCCAGTAGATGTCAGTTAATTATGTTATTATAAGAATCTATCCACACAAATATTCACAGCCATCAGACTTCTCTTTTGAACAGATACCAAGCTCTATGTGTTCTTGCAAACTGCCCTAGAAGCACCATTGTGAAGAACGTAAATATAGGCTAGCATGCCACAGGAAAATGCACAGGACCACGTTTTCTCATCTGGCCCCAATGACTCTAGTTACATAACAGCAACATTGCTTGCAGACAGAAAGCATCCTGGTCAAGCCCTGCTGGTTGTTTGGCAGGATCCAGTGTCTTATTCATTGAATGCCATCAGTAAATCTTCCACACAAAACCACTAAAAATTATATTCCAGATAGAAATAATATTAAGAAATAAAGCTTTTTTCTCCATTCTCTCTCTCTCACATATCCCACTCTCCAAGCCTCTCTTAGGGGAAGAAGTGATTTTTTATAAAAGCTCTCCAGCAAGAGTCCTTATTCATTGAAGCAACAAGATGTTTCCCTGCTCTGCTCTGCAGTACTTTCATACTGTGTTACAAACAGGAGCCTGCTGGTTAAAACTTCAGATTGTAGGTATGTATATAATCTCCTCACGCTTCATTCTCCTAGCTACTCTAGAGTTTCTGAGACCTACTCTGCAAGAAACAGTAAAAGCATTTTTGCAAAAGTATTTTTTACTCCACGTCAGTCTACTGCTGCCGCGTTCTCTGTTCTTTTGGAAAAGGAAGGGGTTTTCTATATTTCTAGGTCCATCACATCAAGATACAGGTAACTTACTAGAGGGCAGAAGAGAGGGGTAAAAATAAAGGGAATGTATATGCTTACACTGTTCTCTGCAAGACCACACAACACCCTGGAGATACACATACTCTGCACAGATACAATTACCACACGTCTGCTGTTATGCAACAGTGAAGAAATAAAATTACAGTTTTTCCATGTGGAGCTATAATTACCTATTGAAAACACAAGTTCTTCCTGGCAGTTGTTTTGTTTTCTTACAAGATTTAATCAGAACTGATTTACTGAGGTTTTATTCCTTTTTTTTTTTTTGTCTGGCTTGGATGCTGCTTTGCACTATTCAAACTTAAAAAAAAGCCCAAACATATAAGTACTTGGCCATTTTTATATCACAAAACTCACCAACTTAACACTACATTTAAAGGTGAAATGTATGTACGCACAGCACAGTGAGTTTTCTTCAGCGTGCACTGGCTCCAGAGTTATACTTTGTGACTATTACATAGACAGTCTGAGAGTTCGTAATATTTTGAGCAGACATATGCCACTGGCTTGATGGATTCATTGCAGCCAACTCTAGCCATCCATAAACGAAGTGCGTAGTTTAAACGAGTTGTACAGGTTCCTTGCACAGTCATCACAGAGGGGCATTTCCATTAGGCAATTCCTCTTCACCTACATTAGCCTGAAATGAACAGTCCTCTC
>NW_010415393.1:3038-4865 GCF_000710305.1 Buceros rhinoceros silvestris
CTTTCCCTTCTTTATTTCCTTCAACTACAAAAGGAGCATAGACAATTACATCGTAACAGCTTAACCACACCCCAGCCGAGTCTGTCTGCACCCCCTTACGACTGAGGCGGAACAAATGGAAAAGACCTGTTTTATGCAAGACACAAGATTGTGTCCTGGAGCAATAATGATATACAGAAAATTATGCCCTTCCTCTAAACACACACAAGCAGTCTTTAATTTGAAATAACTTTATTAGAGAAAATCTTATGCCAAGTTCAGTGAAACAGAGATATCATTCCTACTATACCAACTAACTCTATTAAGCATTCTTTGTGCGGGAGCAAGCACAGGCCACAGAAACCCTGGTGTCGCATGCTCTAGTGTAGTGCAAATTTGATTTCAGACAAATTCATTGTCTACTTCAATGTTATTCCAAATAGTGCAAAGCATGTCTGGAGGTCCATACAAAATAAAGTACAAAGGGACTGTAACTGTCATCAACTCCAGCGGAACCATGATTTCATTTAATGTGTGTTCCAAGAATGGTATAGGACAGCAGAAAGTAATAATAAAATCAGCTACTGCGCAAGTAACAGCTACAACAGCACAACAAAACTAAAGAATGAAGATTGCCCTTGCCCCACAGATGGTTTCTAAACTTTAAGTGAGTTTGGGATTTTTAGGTTTCCCATTCTCTGACATTAGTTCTGCAACAGCCTGAAAAGACAGACGAGCACTGCAAGGAACACTTTGTTCCCACAGAATATCAGGTTTAATGTTTTGGGTCACTCAAGGAACATCGCTCCCCAGTTACCATGCATGAGGAGAGCTAGTCCCATTTGCTCAAGAGCAAAAAACAAGTGCCTGAGGAACTTCTGAACTTTCCTAGGGCTGGAGGGGATGGGTCACCATGACAGCCTGGCCTCTGCCAAGGAGGGGAGGTAACTCTTCAGTATCCCAAAGCTAAGAGATGCTTGTCTCAAATCTGTCCTAAAGTTCTGTCAAAAAACTGGCTCTCATCCATTTACTCCACCCAAACCTCTACTGATACCAGAGATGGAAGGAAGCCACCCACAGAGTTAACCATGTTACATAGTTATGGTTACATAGCCGATCATAAAGTTCATACCCAGCGCGCTCCTATCAGACCTCTTGTTACTCTGAAGACCAAGGCACAAAATGTGGTTGTCCCCTAACTACTGGGAAGTTATTTCCTAACATCCCTTTCTCTTCCTTAGCTTAGGATCAGCAAAAACCACATGTGAACTAAAACACTGGCTGGACTTTGGGTTTTGTTTTTGTCTTGCCCATCAACAGTTCTTTTCAAAGTCCAGTATGTTGGTACGCAGGAAACTAACCCACCTGGATTGAAAATTCAGCCAGGATTGACTTGCAGCCCTAAAGGATTTCCTCCTCTGATGTTTTCTTGCTAATAGCAAGGGTGATCACACAATTGTCTTCCATAAAGGAAAATCAATCCATTGATTCAGGTTCAGTAAAATATTAATGGCACCTACTTAAATACCTCCAGAGAGTTTCTTTTACTTTTTTATTACAATATATTAATGTGAAATTGTATTAAATAATTTTGCAATGCTTTGACTTCTGACAGAGATTAAGTAGTAACTGAACAGCAGTTTTAAAATACTGTCTTCCAACACAAATATTCTCTTCCTGGCCAGCTGAGGTACCAGGACAGTCTGCACAAGCATTTAGGCATTTTTCCATTTATCCAACTTGAATTCCCTGGGCTTTTCACTTTCCACTAAGGGGAGCAGGCTTACAGAGCGTACAAAGGAACTGGGGCAATTTATTTCCTGATTGTCCTGGGTTCAACATGGAGGA
>NW_010415394.1:0-5565 GCF_000710305.1 Buceros rhinoceros silvestris
TGACGAGCGTTGGGGTGGTTTGCACCGACAGGCCGCAGCCGTCAGCTGTGAGCCCGGGCCCGGGCTGTGCGAAGGCAGCCGGACGGCGGGGAAGGCAGTGCTCGCTGCTCCTGCTTGTGTCCGCATCCACATAGCGTTACATCATTTGCATCTGTATTTCCACGGTCATCAAACGCTTCTGTTAGTTCCTGTTCACTTCCTGCACTACCAGCCAAAAATACTCCTTCCGAACTAGTCAGTTCTGCTTGTGATGCCCCGTGTGTTGATGCTGGAAGAGAAGAACTGAGCGAGCATCATTAGTAAGATTTACGAGGTCAATTAATTCAGACTTTATTTGATGTGCTACCAGAGAAAAGGGGAAGAGGTGTGGGGAGGGGAGAGAAGAAAGTGGAAAGCAGATACAGGCAGCAAGCAGAATCCATGGAATGAGGAGAGAACAGCTAGTAACAAGGCAGTAGCACTGATCTGCTCCAAAACAGGGTATCTGCTGTTTCTTATAAGATTAAAAAAAAAGAACAAAAACAAAAAACGAAACAAAAAACCTTAATCAGTCTACATTCAGTGCCTTTTTACAGTGCATCCAGCAAAACAGTGTAAGAAGATTCCCCTTGGTCCACTTTTGGCAAGAACGCTCTGCTGATGATCCAACGGAGATTCCCAAGGCAATAAAAGAGCTAAAGGACAGCTCTCCAGTTGCCAGAAACTCAGCCATTTATGGCGTTGTATTTCTTTGCTGGGAAGAAAGTGGTTAATCACCAGAGAGGGGAAAAAACCTGAACTATTTAAAGGAAAAATCTGAAACAAGAATAAAGGGATATGAACTTGCTCTACATCAATACTGCTTGGAAACAGAAGACTTCTAACCATAAAAGTGTGGTATTTCTTCAGGCGGTTTGCCTTTCTTGCTTGTCTGCACAAGACAAACCTCAGCTCAAGATTCTTCCCAAGCATAGGGTTTTTCCATCCAGTCTTCCCACATAATCGTTCTGGCTGATAAAATGAATCAGCAGATGACCTCAGCCTTCCACAGCACAATCTAATCAGTAGAGAAGTTCAACAGAGTTCAGCAAGGACAAGTATAAAGTCCTGAAGCTGGGAAAAACGTAATCCAGGAATGCAGCACAGGCTGGGATCTGCCTGGCTGGGGAAAGGGACCTGGGGGTCCTGGTGGACAACAAGATTAATATGAGTGAACAGTGTGGTGCTGTGGCAGAGACAACTCTTGATGCTGGGTTGCATCAACAAGACACAGATGTCATTATCTCACTCTGCTGAGTGCTTGTCAGGCCGCGCCTGGAATGCTGCGCTCAGTTTTGGTCCCCATTATGCAGAAAAGCTGTGGACAAGCTGGAGAGGTCCAGAGAAGGGCCACAGAGATGATCCAATGATTGGGACAGGCTGAGAGAACTGGGTTAGTTCAGCCTTGAGAAAAGGCAGCTTAGGGGAGACCTTACCACCATGTTCCAGTGTTTAAAGGGTGGCTACAACGATGGAGACACATGGAGCCACATGGAAAAGACCAGGGTAATGGGTACAAGTTACTCCTGGGGAGATATTGATTGGACACAAGAGGAAAATGTTCCACAACAGGAACAATCAGCCATTGGAATAATGTGCCCAGGGTGGAGTCCCCAACATGGGACACTTTTAGGATCTGACTGGGCAGGGAGCTGGGCCAGCTTGTCTAGCCCGGGCTTTTGCCAAGAAAGGTTGGACCAGATGGTCCTTGAGGTCCCTTCCAACCTGGTACTCTGGGATTCTATGAAGATGGTGGTTGGTCTGTTTGTCTGCTGTTATTTTTTTCTCCTGCGTAAAGGGACCTGCCAAAATAAAAACAGTCATTTAAAAGAAAGCATTTTCTAAGATTACTAAAAATGAGTATTTTACATTGCACGTTCTTTTCACCATTTCTGCCAGCCCATTCAAGTTCATATTGTTTACCTGTATCTCACAAGCCATCACCACAAAAACAACCAAAGGAAGTGAATCCTCTGAGGGAACTGTTTGTCTTGTGTTTATTTTTTCATACAAAAATACATTTTTACTACAGTAGGAGTCTGAATTTCATTGAATATACATTTTATGCAGTCGAGTCCTTTGTAAACTATTCTGAACATAACTTTTATTTGTATTTTTTTGTTTTTTCTAACTCTACAAATAGTTTGGACACTATCAGCAAGTTGCTTCAGGATAATACAGTTGTGGCTAACAGAATCACGCACAACACTGAAATCTGTCACACACTGGTTTTATTAGTAAAGGTGGTGTTGGAGCTTGCTGTCATTTCCTAAATTAAATTCTGTTGTACTCTGACACCGTATTCCTCGGGAATGTCAGTCCCTAACAAGAATATGTTTAAAGTTTCATGAGAAACTCCTGAGATCAGGGAGGGAGAGTGAACAAAGCTGTCAAAGAACCCACTTTTCTTCCCCACGTACAAGGTGGAAAAGCTCTACATGTAGCACTGCTCTCAGGTGTTCACTTGCCACTGATTTCCAGGAGGTTTGCTGAAGACTCCCAGAGCACAACACGCTCCTGGGCCATCCTTCAGTGGTGGTGGGAGGAGGAGCCTTTCCAGCAAGCAGTAGGGCTGTCCATCTGACCAACAGTGAAAATTAGAGATTCTCCTATGACAACCTGGGATGTCTGTGACTGAGCCAGAAATACAACCTCACACTCCACTCCTGTGACCCACTCACGAGCCTGCCTTTCTGTATGAAGAGTGGTTCACCGTGCCAGCTGGCTTTGCCACTCGTAAAGCAGACTTGAGAAAAAGGAAGCATCCAAGAAGCTTCTTCAGTCTCTGTGTCTGTAACAAAAAGCTCACGCTAGAGTTAATGCCATTAACACATTCCAAGCATAGCTCAGAAATGTTATAAACCAGAATTATATTAAGAAGGATTATGTATTCTGATCTTTCTGTATAAATTATTGTATTTCCTCTGTCTGGACAGCTTATGTTCTGGAAAACTAGTATTCCTTACAGCTAAAACTAATCTGTTGGACTAAGAAGTTTGGGGTTTTTTTGTTTGTTTGTTCGTTTTTTTAATAGCCTCTAAGCAAAATCACCCACGCACATACAAAGTATTTCTGAGGTAACCTTGTTGTAGATTAAACCCATCATCCTGCAGGCTGATTAGAAAGTCCTGACAGGAAAGTTAAACATGTTAAAAAAACACAAATCAAAACACAACCAGGTACTTTTAAATATTACCCTAGAGAAACTGAAGCTCAACCCGTTTCTGTGCAGCCAGCCAGGGGATGGCAGTATCCCACCTGTACCAGCTAGTACTAAAAACAGGAAAAAGCTGATATCATTTAGTTGTTTCTGGCTAGAAAGGGCTTGTGTAGGTGAGCTGCTTCTTGCTCAGGACCTGATCACATCAGTATCTAGGGAGAGAATATTTCATCAGTCCACAAATTAGTTTCATGAGTCAAACCCACACTGACAGCCATCTGCAATAAGCAATTGTTTTTTCTGAAACAAAACTGTGGAAGCTGCTGTCCCTTGGAAGAGGTCTTGGTGTTCTATTTCAAAAGTAAATACAAGACAGAGGGTTTTTTTTCCTATAGGGCTGTACAGCGTAAGGTGGGGAGGTACATAGAGTCAATACAGAAAGTTTTCTTAGCTTTTAAATTACTTGAGCAGTATATAACATCCAGACATAATTCCTGGAATATCATTACCGAGCCACAAGCAGAACCATAGCCAAGACCCTTACTTGCATGTATTTAAACACGCTTCATACCCAAAGCTTCTTCCACTCATCTTCCTCCAAAGTCTGTTCCTGAAGCTCCCGCAATAAGCTCGTCTGTGTGCTCTGGTTGCAAGGTTTAAACAGAACGCATCTGAAATGTAGTAGGGTATGATGTTGCAATCTCTACGTGAACACTCCTGTGCATTCAAATCCACTTGAGCTAAATGAGAATAACCCCAGAATAAACAAAGGAGTTGGCTCTACGCAGTCCTTTGTGCCAGTTTTGCCTAAACTGATTTCCGAAGACACCACAGGGCTTGTGCAGGCAGGGTTTCACCTTTCCTTTCTGTCCAGTTTTAAGAAGAAAGTTTCTGTAAGAGTAGAGCAAATCCAGGGTCTGTACAATCTAGGTAGGTAACGGATGGGATAAAGCCTGGGAGGCTGCAGGTGGCAGAGAAAAGGGAAACTATTCTGCAACAGGGAGATGTGGGATAATTCCACCGCTCAAGATCTCTTTCTAACGTCTCATTCATTGTACCTTTTGCATAGAAGCAGATAACTAATACTGTCTCAAAACAGTATCTGCAAAACAACTCCGTATTTTATTGTTGTCTATGTAAATGTCAAATCCACTTCTGAAGCAAGGTGCTCAGTCTCCCATGTTTTTTGTGGCAATCATTTACATAGTTTTATTGTTCACTGTGTAAAAGTGAATCTGTTTCTTCATCCACTGTATAAAGGTGAATCACCCTTTTATCAGTTTTGGATGTGGCACTTTTAATTACTATGACACAGCACTCCTCAACACGAGAACGTTGCCAGAGTGATTTCCTTAGCATCGGTTTTCCTTGTCTCCTTTGCCAGAGAAAATACAGAGCAAATTCAGAGTAACTCACCATACTGCTTCAGCAATGCGCACGATCCCAGCAGGCAGGATATTCCTCAATTGCCAGAGATCACTGTTTCCAGTTTGCTCCCTGAAATATAGAATATAAAATGGATTGTATTTACATATAATTTGCTTCATTAACTTTCCTAATACACAGAGAACCAACAACTGTGAAGGTAACTAGACCCAAAAAAAGTTTGTGGGTAAAGGCAGCATCTTTATCGTATGAACTAGTATAGCCACAGAACACAGACATGCTTTTTGGCACACAAAGTTGTAACAGAAATAGACTCCCACACTAAATATACCTCAGGTTGTAATGGCATACACAGCAATTAGACCATCTGAGAAGAGCTTGCTAACGCACCTCTGCCTGCAGCCCTGTATGTGTCCTACGATCATCGACCATCATACTCGCAAATGTACTTACTATAAGTGAAGAAATGAGGTGTCTGTTAAGATGGGGGACAAATGATATAGAATGTACCCTGGTTTACAGGTGTGTTTGGAAGATTTTGAGAGACAAAAAACCTCTGAGAACTGAGGGAATATCTGAGTGACTGCCCTAAATTGAACTCCTTTGGAGGCCTTAAAGTGAGAACAATTAAGTGCTGCGAAGCGTGGACTGTGTCTTCACGAGTGTGCTGGCAAGACACTGACACCCTTGGGAGCTGCTCTGCTGCAGAAAGTGGAATGCCACACCATGCCAAGAGACACAGGCACCGTGTTTCCACCAGATAAACATGTACGAGCTAGGACTAAATCAGAGAAAAGCTGGTATTAGTTCTTACACACACATTGTTCAGACAAAGCGCTGGCTGGACGAGCTACCTTTGTTACAGGACAAAGAAAAACACAGCACTGCATCACACCCCTGTAACTGGGCCTTCACGCCACCTAAGCAAAAGATTAACTCCTTCTCTGTAATTTTTTTTAAGACAATGGACATACACGATGACCACAGGCTGGAGATGCCCG
>NW_010415395.1:0-534 GCF_000710305.1 Buceros rhinoceros silvestris
GGTGGAACTGCGCCAGCCCTGCCGGAGCGCGCTCGGGGCGGAGAACTGGCTCTGCGCTGGCACTCGATTTGCAATGGTGATGTTGGTGAAACCTGATGCTTTTCTAACAGGGTTTGCAAGAACCCCTGCTCTGCTCGTGGAACCCGCTCAGGTCTGCACCCGCCGGACAGGCTCCTGACGCGATTTAAAGGCACTTCACGTGGTGTTAAAATACGCCAACGAGCTGAAGGCCGGCGGGCAGGATGAGTCTTAACTACCAGCGTCCCGGCTGGCGGGAAGGTGCTGCAACGGGCGGTTTTATGGTGGCGAGAGTAAAACCGGAGTGTGGGGTTTGGGCGTTGGTGGGTGTGAGATGGGCCGGGGGTGCTGGGGAGCTGCCCGCTCCTGTGCGCGGGGCGGCAGGGCAGCGGGCACGAGGAAGGGGAACGCCCCTTCTCACCCCCAAAGCCCCTGTTTGCACCCGCCGGGGGTGGTGCTGGCTTTAACCTCCCGCCTTCCATCTTCTCCCGGGTCCCTCCGCCTCAGCCACCCCTG
>NW_010415396.1:0-348 GCF_000710305.1 Buceros rhinoceros silvestris
GGGAGCGCAGCGGCAGCGCCTCGCAGGCTTCCCGTCAGCCAGCCAGCCCACCGCAACTGCTCCCTCCGCCCGCCTTCCAGCATGAAAGCCTTCAGCCCGGTGCGGTCCGTCAGGAAAAACGGCCTCTCGGAGCACAACCTGGGCATCTCCCGGAGCAAAACCCCCGTGGATGACCCCATGAGCCTGCTGTACAACATGAACGACTGCTACTCCAAGCTGAAGGAGCTGGTGCCCAGCATCCCGCAGAACAAGAAAGTGAGCAAGATGGAAATCCTGCAGCACGTTATCGACTACATCCTGGACCTGCAGATCGCCTTGGACTCACACCCCAGCATCGTCAGCCTCCAC
>NW_010415396.1:545-776 GCF_000710305.1 Buceros rhinoceros silvestris
ACTCCTCTGACCACCCTAAACACAGACATCAGCATCCTTTCGCTACAGGTAAATGCCTTCCCCCGAGCACCCCCCGCCCGCTCTCCGCTGACCTAGATAGGGGAGTTTAAGTCGGTGTTAGGAATGCCTTTAATGCCGAGGGCGGTGGTCACTGAGGGGACAGCGTTAGATGGTACGGCCACCTCTCTCCGCTGGCGGGGGCTGTAGGCGGAGGGGGCCTGGGGGGAGGAC
>NW_010415396.1:865-2191 GCF_000710305.1 Buceros rhinoceros silvestris
TGGCGGGGGCTGTAGCCGGAGGGGCCATGGGTGAAGCACTTCGTGATCCAGGACGGTTTTCTCCTGCTTCCCCCAGAGCTCGGGCACCTCACCCTTACCCTTGTGTTTTCTCCTCGCAGGCGTCCGAGTTCCCCTCAGAGCTCATGACAAGCGACAGCAAAGCACTTTGTGGCTGAATCAAACGGTGAGTGGAATGCATCTTACTTCTAAACTTCGGGTAAAAAGTACCTCCCTGGGGAATGGGAGGCGTGATGGTTATTTCTAAAAAACGGTCCTAAAAGTCGATTAGGCGAGGACTTCATAATCAGTAAGAAATTAGACTAATAACTTGAATGTTACTGTTCAAACCGTGTTTTAATGGTAAGGTTCAGTAAGCAGCACAGGCTGCTCTGATATTACTCGCTGCTTAATGCAAATTATCTTGCTATCTGTTCTTGGAGTCTTAACTTCCTGACCAAAGTGACTGATTAAGTTGGGAATCTTGGCGCAATTCCTTAAATTCTGTGATGTGGGATTGTCTGCGCTATCAGTTAAATAAGTGACTGCTTTTAATCAAGTAATTGCTGTAAGAGGCAGACTGGCGCCTCTGAGCATTGCAGCTAGAGATCTAAATAGAGATTGGACTGAGAATCCCCTTCCTACCCTTTCCCTTGAGTGTATGTTATTTTAATGTTCAATTTTGTGCTCTTCAGAGCGAGTGTGTGAGCGTGTATGTGTTGCATCTGGACGCCAGGGTTTGCCCAATCTCTGAGTGTTTGGTTAAATGTTCAAACTGTGGCTTCCTCTCTGGCGCCAGTCTGTCCGGATCTCTGCCCTGTTAGCATTCTCCTAAATATGCCTCTTTTCAATCTCTTGCAGGTGTTCCACTGATGAGATTTTTTTTTTCTTTTGCACAAGAAAATGTCTGCAGGATCTTTTTTTTTTGTGAGGTGCTGAATTTATTTTTCAGCTGTACCTGGAGGGGAAAATCCACATCTAACTAAAAGGACCTTTTAAAATTAATAAAGAAGAAGAAAAAAACAAAATTGATTTTTATCCCCACCCTGTTCTTCAACTTGGACTGAACCTAGTTATTTATGAAGAGACTCTTAAATACCCTTTCTCTAGTTGGAAGGCTTCCTTTATATACTATTCCCAGCGTGGGGAGCGAAACAAAAATCTCACAAGGAGTTGCCCATTTTAAAGCAGACTTTGCCTTTTTTCCAAAGGTGGAGCGTGAGTACCAGAAGGATCCAGTGTTCAGTTTTTTAGGAAAGTCTGTGGTCAGAAATTACCTTTTTGACACAAACCTAGGACTGAATGCTGTGTATATATTTATATATAAAT
>NW_010415397.1:0-604 GCF_000710305.1 Buceros rhinoceros silvestris
GAGGTAAATTGGTCCCTCGACCCTTAACACCATATTAAGAGAGAGACAATGGCAGTAGCAATCTCATTTGTTCCATTTATCCTATACATTACTATTTTTTATTTATATTTAGGAATTTTAGTTTGATTTAGTTCAAACCACATAATGAAAAATAATATTACATCTTCCCAGATGATGTTTTTATAGCATGAGACTAGGATTAAATGCTGCATTCTACTGGAAGAAGCAGATTTTGTCAAAAGGTAAGCTAGCTAGTCTACTTTAAAAAAATGCCTTAGCAATTAAATAACATGAAATGCTGATCATCAGATGTAAATACAACATTGATATTTTGGTGCTTTGGGGGGAAATTACATACAATATCCTCGTCTTGAATAGCCTTCTGAATGAGATATGAATCTTTCAGAAGAAAAGTTAAAAGATGAGGGGAAAATAGTTATTATAGCAGTTCAGTGGCATCTCTTAAGGATAAACCTCCATCCTGGTGCCATAAACATGTATATAGCATGTAGCAGGAAATTCTGTATTTGTCAGATGCAATAGAATTGTTACAGAGTTTGATTTTGTTGCAACTCTCCCCTTCTTTGGTGAGTTGATGGAACAG
>NW_010415397.1:697-19883 GCF_000710305.1 Buceros rhinoceros silvestris
AGGAATCTCTTTTGACTGAGAGAAAAGCTGCCTCCCTTGATCTCCATCACACTGGACTGGGACCAAGGCTCAGAATCTGGCAGCTGGACAACATGAAAAGCACCTAAAAACCCTCACTCATTTAAGAGAGATGAAAACTTTGTTTATTCCAGCTCCAATTCTTAATCTTTGGCCAAGTATCCAGAACCTATAAAGGGTTGTTTTAGCTTCTGGACTTTGTGTGGAGGAAATATAATATGTTACGCCCTAGAAGTCAGGAATCATCACATCTTTGAGGATATATGTTACAGATTGCATACATGCTACTACTATATATTGAGAGAGTAAATAACATGTATTACCTGTGCTATTACATAAAGCTTGACTTTATGTAAGATTATTCACATTATTGGCTTTGTATACAGTGGTGTGAGTATGCAGTATAAGCCTCTGTACATAATACAGATCTTAAGCATACTATCTGGGCCAGAGATACCAAGGTACCAGTGATACTCCTCATTCTTCCAATATGTTACAGTGAGGGTGGATTATACCTGCAAAACAAGCCCACAGACTCCAGAAACTGTAGGTCAGCCAGGAATCAGTTATCAGGTGTTTGCACTTTTGGGTTTTTTTGCTGAATTCTTTAGATCATTAATGATTCATCTGCTCCAGGCAACAAAGCTCGACTGTGCATGGACCTGTTGGCAATAGTTTCAGTGAGCTTCAGTTACCCGAGCTAGTTAGCCAAAAGTGTTATTAAGTGTTTGCAGGCTACTCACCTATCGATAGGAGAAAAAATATTTAATCTTTTCTCTTGTAAATACAAAGAAATTATGAAGATGAATCATGAAATTATAAAAAGAATTATGAGGATGTCTGATTTCATGGTACTGCATAGGATTTTACAACCTGTTTTCTATAGGTCTACTTTTCTTCTAATTATTAAGTTGCAGAAATTATCCAGAATATTTCTGGAAACAGATGAGTGGGGTAGGTGAAGAAATAATCTGAACCAAGACAAACACCATAAGAATTCACTTGAATGAAACAATATGGAGAAAATCAGAAAGAGAAAATTATGATCAAAGGATTAGCAACAACTACAAAACCACTGACCCTAAGATTGGCACTCCAAAGCTGACCTGTTGAGGAAGCAATATAAATACCTCCAACACTAGTTTTGGACATGTTTTGTAATTCCACAAAATTCTATTATCACTCTAAAGCAGGCACATCACCTAGCTTACCTCTCTGTTCCTGAGTTAGACCTACCTTAACTCAGCCTACTACTCATGAATTCAAGACAAGACATAGAGACTGAATCAAACCACATCGATTTGTGTTTCAGCATATTTTCTTTGAAAGAGTACATGACCAAATTTTTATCAGTTCTTGAGAAAACAGCTTTATTATTTACATATGCAGAAATACTATTTTCAGCTCTGACAGATGTGTTTTCCTTAATGACAGTGTTCAAATTATGTAAAAAAAAAAAGTCATAAAAGTAGCGCTCATAACCAGTAAGTCTAGATCAACTTTCAGACTATTCACCTTTTTATTTATTATTTGTAGTGGCTAAGAAACTATATAAGTAAAAAAATAGCTAGGAAATATTTCCTTTAGCAAGCAGCACTTTAAACAGCGGTGTGTGTTGCAAAAAGAGAGAAAAGCAGCTTCTGTTTTCCATCATTAATGTACATAAAAGCTACATAGGTTGTTTAGATAGGCTTAGATGCAGGATATTGAGAGAAGTTATTCAGTTTACACTACTTTGTCTCACAGAACAGAAAGTTTTCCTTCCAACCACTACGGGAAATAAGAATTATTTAAATCTTATTTAGGCTCTACTTTGAAGGTTTAAATGTATTTACTTTTTGAAGGTGTCTGTGTTGACTAAATTAAGCCCAATAAGCTTTATTTTACTTTTAACAACATACTCCAACCATTGCTATAGTATTGAATTGACTTTCTGACTTTTCTGACTTGCCCCTTCTGCAATTTGCCTGCTTGATGTTTGCAAGTGGCCAGAAAGAAAGTCTATCACTGTGCGAGAGCTGTGAGGTGACCTGTGTTTCTATCAAACCAACAAAGCCCCAAAATGAAAGTGACGATGTTTTTTGTTCCACACTCAAAGTACTGCTTTACGCTAAGGAAAAATGGCAGGAAAGGTATCTGTGGCAACACCATCAAGTAAACAGTAGTAACAGCATAAAGGAAGGAGGGGGAAATTTATCCAAGCACAATCATATGTGGCTGAACGTAAAAAATAAAAGACTTGAGTCATTGAGCTTGCATTGAGCAGCTCATAGAAGATGATTCAGGATTAGCCATTTGTATGCTTCTTGCATACACTTCCTGGATAATGATCCTAGGACATTTTAAGCCTTATTAATACACAGTGACTACATTTGCTTAGTCAAAGTGTAACTGGAACAGATTATAACTGTTAGTCACACAGGGAAACTCTCCCTCCCTGGTGTAATCTCACCCACGTCTCAAGGGCTGTACCCGTGAATGATATGAGCAGTGAACAGTCATTCCGTCTAGGGCTGTACTTGGTCTCCTTCCCTCATGTGGAGGGCCATCTGGGTAGAAAAAAATGTTTAGTTTAAATTTAATTAGTTAAGAAAAATGTCACTTTGTGTGAGTAAAAATGGCACTACACACACACACACAAAAAAATTCAGTCCCCAATTAGTAGCAGTCCTTGGCTTGATTTCTTTGCCTTCACTAATTTTTTAATTATTTTATTAATTCAAAAGAACTAGTTGCTGAAAAGCATTTAAAGAACTGTACCCTTGCTGCATTGAAATACTCATTTCTTGGTTTGTATTTCATCCCTTAAAGACATTTTAAAATTCCAACTTTCATAGACTCAATATGTAGTAAATCTAAAAAGAAAGATCAATTAATGTAATTACTCTTCCTCTGAAGCTCAATTTTTACTGGCATTCATGAAGTGAACAGATGGACTATAAAATGTGCCATATAGTTAGTTAATCTTCAATTTCAAAAATTGTAGCCTGTTGATTTGATATAGTAAATGATGTTTTTAACAGATTACTGGACCAGAGGCAATAATTAGAGAATGAGGCAGCCTCAGGTCATCTAGTTATGTGCCAAAGAATGATTGGTCCTTGCAGTATAATGCTGGATGCGCTACGGAAAAGGGAGAGAGCAGAAAGATTCAAACAGAAGAAGCATAAGAGTATTAGCAGGTCAGGACTTTGTTTCTGAAGGTCACTGAACAGGACATTATAATAACACATACACAACCTATAAAAAGAGTTTGCATACTTTTTTATAATGAACAGAAAAGAAAGGCTGTAACTCAAAGACCTTGTGAAATAGGAAGCGGGAAAGCAGTTAAATAAAAAGTTGTGTTTTGGTCGTATGGAGGTTGACAAGATAATTAATGGCAAGAGCAAGAAAAACTTCCCTGTTTTATTGACCTACTATATTGTACCCTGTGTGTTTAAGGTTTTGCTTTTATTGTGTAAATTAATTTTATGCAATCCAAACAAAATGCGACAAGAATAAATTACTTTTATTTAGTAAGCTTCCTACATTGCTACTAAAACAAGAGGTTGGATTTAGAATGAGAATTTCAAGCATGTTTTATGAACTTGCAGATTTACATAACAATATGACTTTCAAACCAATTTTCATTAGTATTATTACTAATTTGTTATTGCAACATTTATTAGTAACAAGAAAAAATGATACATGTTCATAGAAGACAAATCCATTTACAGAGCACAGATTATAATGTAAGCTTCCAAACTACACTCAAACTTTAAAGTTATTTATTTATATGCATTACACAAGTCCTATTGATATAATGCATGAGGACCTCAAATTCTCCCTCCTTACTTGACTTACTATCTAGAAGACATCTGGGGCATTGATGTTCTAAAAGATTACGTTTTTCCATACAGTTCACACTGTTCATATTATTATGCCAAGTTTTGCCTTTAGATGTAGATCAGTGATTTCATCAAGAGACATCTGAAGGCATTTCCTCTCGAGCAAGTGCTTTTTTCTTAAACTTCCCCTCATGAAATAATTAAATATAATAATTGTCTTGTACAACTATCTTTATAATTTCATATTTGGAGAGAAATGTTTCTTCTAACGTAAGTTGTCTTGAAGTAAAAATGCAATAATTTTATTTTACTAGTTTTGATAAATCCTTCAGCATAGCCCTTTCTTGAAAGCAAGAGCTCTGCTGAGACATACACATTTCTTAGCATTTGTCAGATCACGCTGGAAGTGTTAAACATTACATGAAAAAGGGAGACCTGATAAATGCATAGTTCTAATCAGAGTATCTGAGAGAGATTAAAATTAAACCTACGTATTCACAAGAAAGTTAGTTCCACCGTGTTTCCATTTAGAAGTATTTCCCATTAGTAAAAACTTGTTTCATTAGGCAATTGAGAAAAAAGAGTTTTCTTTCTCTGATGAAAATACACAGATGGGGAAAACACAGTTGATGTACGCTCATCTGGTGTTTGAAATATGATGAAGTTCGTAACAGAAACCCTCACTTTCCCATCAAACAAGTTAGGGTAATAGATACACCAACTGTGTTGATACTAAAATGGCTGAAACATCGTAATTCTTTTTATATGTCTCATGGCTTGAAGTCTACCAAAGGTAAACATCCAATCTATCTTGAGTAGGTTTCCTCAGCTGCCCCCCTGTAAAAAAGGAGCCGTTAGATCCTCCTTTAATGTTTGCAGAACTTGAGAATATGTAACAGAATTCCCTCTTGTCTAGCAACTAACCTCCATGATTTCTCCATTTTCTTCAAGAATTATTTAATAGACATTTTCTCTTTAGATGTTGAATGTGCTCACTGAGTTTGAAAGATTGACCTATACCCCCTGGGCCATTTTAGGTGTAAGAAAACATCTGTAGGCCAAATCTATTAAAGGATCTGAAGCAAAGTAACAGTTAAATTCTTTTGCAAACAAGACTCTGCTGCAGGCACTGGGCAAGAGCTGTTGGAATTTTTCTTTCCAGTGTATGTCAAATTCAGTTTCTTATAAAAAAAATTAAAAGCAATAGGAAAAACAATAGAGAAACATCTACCTTTTCCCTTTTTTTTGGCTCATTGGTGTGTGTATGTATATACACATCCTATACATACAGGATATAAATGGCAAGGTGTTGGTATTGGGATGGGAAAGGGCTGCAAGAATTGCAGTGTTTAAATGTTTGTCTTCTTTCTTTTCTGCTATCTGCATCCGTAATTAAATGTTCGGGATATGTTAATTGTCAACAAATTAATATAATTGTGCAAGTTGAGTCTGTTAGGCTAGTTGGGTGATTTCACTGTCTTTATTATGACCCACAAGTTTTCTCTCTCTTGTTCTTTATTTTCTCCCCCAACCCACCAAGTCAGTGAAATGACTAAGAGGCTATGTCTGCTCAGCTCCATGATGGGGCCAATTCACCACAGTGTTTTAAGTTATTTGAGTTTTTTATCATTCAGTATCACTTTTCGATCTTCATTTCTATCAACCAGCTCACTTTGTATCCCGTATCATAGAGCAGCATTCTGATTGGACACAAAGACAAAAAGGTTGTTCCTAGATCTTATCCAAACTATTTTAAACCTTACCAATCCTGACTTTGATCTGTGGCCTTTTTTTGTTTTTTTCTGGCTCTCATTTAATAAAAGAAACACTTGCTGTTAGTTTCTATTCCTCTGTGATGAATCATTTTGCTGCATTTCCTGATCTCTCATGTGTGGCGTTCTTTACTCACTCATAATATCCTTGAGATGATTCATGAAGTTATGCCTGGAGTCGTCCTCTCAGTTCTATCTGCTTTGCTTGCAGAGGTAACTCTGGACATTTGTGCATGTTTGCTTTAGAGAAATTAGAAACCTTCTCCACACTTAAATCTTTGACTGCCTTTGCCTAATTTACTTCCCTTACTGGCTTCTGAGTTGATAAGAGTTTTAAATCTTATATGATAATCTTAACTAATGTTTTTCAATCTTTGCCTTACACTTAAGTTTGAATTACATCTGAAATACCTTACTAGAAAGTGATTTGTTATAAGCGGTTATAAACTTCAATCAGATCATTCTGTACATTATGTTTGGTTTTATTTTGAAAGAACTGCATGTTTATGGAAAAAAAATTAACCAGAGAATTATCTGAGGAAGAAATCTCAGCAGCAAAATTAAGGAATACCGAGGAATACTGTATCAGTAACAATTTCTTCTCCAACCCATTTCTTGAATTCTCCTGTAATTATGCAGTTCCATGTAGTACTAATTATCAATTGTATGGAAGAGTGTTTCACTAACCAGGCCATATTAGCAGTCAGATCAGCAGTCTCTCTCTCTAAAGAATGTGCGTGAATATTGTGATTCACATTCAATGATCCAAACACTGCAATTTTACATGTTTGCTTTTGTTTTTCATGTATAGCTCTTCTGTCTCTTCAGACACGTGAAGAAGTAAATGTATGAAAAGACTGGAAAAGGGTTTCAAGGTTTGGGAATTGTATTCCTCCACTATGTGACAACAGCAGCTGTAAATATTTCAGATGAAGTAAAAGAAGATGAAATTGATCAGTTATTTTCTTCTGATAAAATTACAACAAAAGTTTCACTTCTAGAAAGCATCGTCTGTTTTATTCAGGGAGTGATTTTAACGAGTAAAGAGCAACAAACCTCCATTTGATTTATTCACGACATCACTTGCACTTCAGTTCCTATGAATATCAGATTTACCTTTCCACCTAGTTTTGGATGGTAACACACTGATTTTTTACATCTGTCTGGTTTTTTTACATCTGCCCACTGTGTAGCTTAGTGCGTTGTGGCATTGAATAGCAAGTAGGAAAATTGTGTTACAGTATATTTCCAGTATATATATACAACCTGTGGTAAAATTAATGAGAGGTACTGAATATATTAAATATAATTTCTAGTGTTGTTGTGAAAAAAAAACCCTCAAACTCCACTTATTAACATTTAACTGCATTGTACTGCTCAAATTGTCTGTTCCATTTGAATACATCCTTGTCACACAAAAATAAGCAGTACACTACATCTGGAAAAAATAAGAGAAGAATCAGTCACAGCCTCAATATGTCTAATATGGAGCTAATATGGAGTAATGTATATGAAAACCCAATGGCTGATACTAAAAAAGTATTCACTGAAATGTAACAGATACAATTTTTCAAAAGCATCATCAAAACTCCCTAAACCATATATCTTTTAAATAAACATTTGAAATATAATTATTCTGCAATACATATCCTATTAATGTTAGTTATATTTAGTAACAGTTGCTGCATGGTTCATATGTACTAAAACAAATGGGTAGTATAAATAAATTTGCCAAAGATTAATGGCTATAAAGATCTGTATACTACATATGAAAATATATGAATTCTTATTTATATAGATAGAATTCCTTCACACATGCTTATATATAGGCTGAATATTTCCTCCGTGCTTTCATGTTTCTATCATTATATATATATTTCCTTTCTCATACATGCATACATTCATCATGCAATGTTTCAACAAAATTTTTTGAAGTTCATGCTTTTAAAATAAAATTTCAATGTTAATTTGCCTTTAACATCTAGATTTAATTGACTTTTATGACAGCACGTATTTAATACAGATTTAATTTCCTTATAGGCTATAGAATTTTATCAATAAACTATAGACATTTGCAGTTAAATGAACGTAAATGTCTTCTTTTGAGCACTGTTTCCCTAAGATCTCTTTGCAGTCTGTGGTGAAAAATTGATAATTTCAGGGCATTTCAGTTGACTCATCTTAGTGTTCAGCAGACTGTTTCCACAAACTTCCCATTGTGCTCCACTGGCTAGAAAAGGAGCCTGCAGTAATTAGTTCAGGCATAAATGTGTGCATTATAAGCCCATGACTGAGATTCTGAACTCCTACAATCAGGAAATCATATATTTAATGTGCCTCTGTCTGTGCTGCTGATTGATTTTTAAGACTAGTCACAAAATTAATAGAAGTTTTGAGCTTTGTAGGAAAAAAAAATTTGCTCATTACCAAAATATACCAATCCATGTCCAAAATGCATCCTAAAACCGGTATATTTTGCATTGCTGTATTACACTGTATATAAACAGTGTGTTTTGCATCTTTTACAGTCTGAAAGATTTCATTCTGATTGTGAATTTGGAGCAATTAGCTACATACTAAATACAAAATAAATGTCAGTCATTTTGAAAAAATGTGAAAATAAATTGAAATATAACCACAACATTATTAATCTTAATTTTTACAAAAATATTTTTATCTTATGGACGTATCTCAATGAGAGAAATCAACCTGGTGTTTCCTCAAGAAAAAAATCCTGGAAAATATCCAGCCAGTGTTTTTTCCAGAGTAAAACATTCCTTATTGTTTAGGGAAATATAGGTTAGACCTCATTTGGCATGACAAGGAATAGATTTATGATGTTTCAAAAGTTTATCAGTTCAATCAAAGTGCAACTTTGATTTTAATAAATTTATGCCTTAATTGCTGTATGAAGAGCATTGGTGTGTTTCAATCTTATTTCACATGAATCTTTATTGTCACAATATCCTCATTATTTTTAGTGATGTTGCATGCAACGAGGTGACAGGATGTGTCTACTGGAAAACACCAGAAGATGGCTTCACATGGAATATTTATGCAACCACAGTATGTCAGAAGTCTGGATGGACCATCCTGGCTGAGATATAATTATTTCCCTGAAGTGAACCCTGACTGTAAATCTGGCAGACCTACCGGTATCTTCTTACTCATCTCGAATTCCCAGCAGGAACTATGCTTTTATCTGGCTCTCCAGTTTCAGTGTGGCATGAAGTATGCTGTGAAAGTCAGAAAGAATGTAAAAGCTGAATGTGATCTAACTGAATCAAGTTTAGAAGCCACTTATTGCCAGCACCCAACTTAAAACGAAAAAAAAAAGAAAAAAAGACACTAAAGAATGAAATCTGATGTACAGCATGGTCTACTTGAAAGAGAAATTAATCCCTAGAACTTGGGAGAGTGTTACTGAAGGACCAAGATTCAGGACCAAGACAGGAGCAAGATCAAAGGTGAAAAAAGAAACCCGGAACAAACAAACAAAACCCCCCCTTCCTCGAATTTTATTCCTCACATTGAATCCAAACCTAGTTTCTCCTCAGTTTTAACCCCTTTGTCATTGCACAATGGCATACTTTTATGGGAAAAACATAGACAAATGACTTAACAGGAGACTATTCCGTCCCTTTTAACGTGGGAGTTATTCCGCTAAGAAAAAGCATATTAGACAAAGCAAGTATATAAGGATACGACATTGAGATCTTAAGCAAACCGTCAACACTCCCAAACCCCATCACATTTACCATAGATGAGAACCTTTAAAATCACTGGTTAATCTGATAGTCAGAGAAGCTTCATCCCAAGCTTTCTGTCAGGGATGGCTAAATATATTAGTCACTCTGTAGATTCCACAGAATATTTAATGGAGATTGTAAGAGACTCTATACTGAAATTATAAAGGTATGGCTTTATAAAGTAATCTCTTTAAAGATTAATACATACAATACTAGTGGTGTATTCTGTTGCTTCCAAATAGACAGTCTGAGTGGATCAGTGAGCTCTGCAGTGAGATGCTACATATTTTAACAAGTGTGTGTTTTTGCAGAGAGCTGCCTGGCGAAGGGAAGAGACCGGCTATACTTCATGAACCTCTAAATATAATCTCTTTGAAAAAAACAGTGCTGTTCCAATGCCACTCCTGAATTGCTTCTACAAGTTTCCTTACACTCGAAGTTGTTGTATAACATTTTAATTTTATTTCAAATTAATTATGGAATTAAAGAGGTATGCAGGGGGTTACGACCAGGTACAGCTTGAAGGAATTTCCTCGGGTCTTGCCATACAAAGTCCAAGAGTAATTGCATCTTAATGAGTTAATGAGTTACCACTCATTAGATGTGTAATGAGAGCTGATTGCACATGTTCTTCACTCACCTGATGTTTGAAATAAGGTGCATTTAATCTAAATTATCCTTATTTCTAGCTCAAGTTAACACGTTTTACTTTGCAATTTGGAAAGCCTATAAGCATCAACAGTCAATACATGAGACTATTCAAAGATTCATGATGAAAGGATCAAAATCTTGTGATAAAAAGCCCAGAACTTTACAAAAAGTCTAGGAAGATATTCTTCATAAAGTTCACATCAGTTGTTCTTTACTGAATAATGATGCAAAATGTTAATTTATCCACGTTTCTGTAAAATTGCCCTCTGTGATTCTAATTACCTCCTTTCTGGAGAAGAAAAATAATAGGATACGAAGGACTGTTTATTAAGTTTCAAAGTAATAGATTTGCCTTGAAATGATTAAACATTGAAAGAGGCATATATTAAAGCAAATCACTTTTACTAAAATGAAATTTCTGTATACCTGAATACTGAAATGATCTGAATAACATGAAAAAATGAATAGGAAGTATGACAATGGGAAACTACATTAGTGCTAAAATGAAGAAACGTAAGGGTTGATAACCTTAACTTTCAAGAAATTGTGCAATTTCAGAGTAGCTTTTCTGCTTTAAATGTTCATGGAGTGAACATTTCTTTTTCTTTTGGGTAAACTATGTCCGAGACCTTAAGAAATGCCAGTGGAGTTAACTAAGGTTTCTATTACTAAGGAAAAACCCCGTATCTGTGAGATCTTGTATATTCAAACTTGCACTTTCTATTCACTGTGACGTGAATTATTGCATACACTATTTTGTAGCTTGCTCGTAAGATCCAACTTTAGATTTATAATAATTATTTCCATTTCCCTTAAAAACTGTAGAAAAGTGAATTTCTGTGTCATATTAGGAAAAAATTTGCAGATGTTTCTGTACTTTGGCTGTCTTTGGTACAAAAATACCAATATGGCTTTAGATATCTGTGGAACATTATTATATGGCTATTTTAGAATTTTGTTTCTAAGAAAATCTCACAGAAAAAAATGAGGTTTTTTATATCTTAATAATGGTTGAATTTTTTTTTTTTTTTTAACCAGCTCTGCAACACATGCAAAATGAGGAGAACTTCAGGAACTCTCTGATGATGTGTGAGGCCAGACTGTATACTTGCATAATACCTGTAAAATTTAAAGGGTGTTACACTTTCTGGAATTAACATAAGTCCTGGGGACTTCTATGGCTTCAAACAACCAATTTTTTTTGAATCCTGGTCTACTTAACAGCCTTGTGATTTTGTACAATAATTTTCTCTTTTGCTTGTGATAAAATCCTTCCATGCTAAACAAAACTTAAGCTCTATTACAGATGCAAAGATGGGACTTGTAATATAACACTATACTCCACTCTTGTGGAATCTCACATACAACAGTATCAGAGCTTTCAGGAGATTTGTTACCATTCAAATCTTCTAAAATTACAATCTGAGCATTAAAAATAACTTCAGTCATAAACAAGGCATGACCAGCTGAGAAGAACTGCTTTATATTGTTTTATTCTGTTTAGTTTTTATTCAAAACCTCACTTGAAAACTTTTTCAAAACCAAAGTAAACATTAAATATGGAAAGCAACCTGGATTCCAGTTGCTTTGAAGGACTCCTTGTGGTTTTTCTTTTCTCCATTTATGTCAACCTTCACATATATTATTTGATGTCTTGTTTCCAGGCACTGGAACTCTTTGTTTGAGTGAAAAGTGATCTGCATCTACATGATAATGCTTCACCTATATAACTTTGGTAGTGATATTACTCCGAAGAAAAAGTGTTCTCTGCTTTTTGTTTGTTTGTTTGTTTGTTTCTGGTTTATATACGCATATCAGAATCAATATCAGTAAATTTACTGTGATCATGGGTAACTCTTAACCTGAGCAGGACATCGCTTGAGTTTCTATTTTCTCCCAAAGAGAGTCAGCCATCTCCCACAGTAGAAGCCTTTTCTTGGATTTTGGAAGTAAGGAATTAGAAGACAAAATGTGAAAATTAGTCCAGAATGTCACTTGTTGAATTCAGATCATTGTCCCAGGTTAAAGACCTGAGAGCATGCTCAGCTCTAGCTAGAGATTCTGCATCTTTTTCTTTCTTTTTACCTTGTGACCCCCAGTTTAGGATACTCCTTAACTGTTCTTTCTTTGACACAAGCCCCCTAACTCCCTCCCTTGTCTCCTCTTGGTTCGCCATGTCCATTTGCCAACGGGCCATCCAGCCTTATCCCAGCAGAGACCATGGTTAGTCTGCAATAAAAGGAGAAAATCCAGTGGAGATGACTGGCAAGAAGAGTGGTAAGAATAAAAACATGACTCATGAGAAAAAGCTAAAAGAATAGAGAATTTTTTAGACCAGAGTCTCAAATAAGACAACCATCAGCAATTCCCAATGCCCATTTTGAGCAGGGCAAGAAATAATAACTTACTCTATAGCAAGGAAGTAATGAAACTTCTTTTCTAGTAGAGAGACAGGTAAGCATGGAAATCCATTCTCTAGGAATATCCTAGAGAATCTCTAGGAATATCCTTCCTATCCCTGCGATAGAAAGGGTTTAAGAAGTTAGACCAATGGGGATGGTCTAGGTGTATCAGATACCAGGGCAAAGAGAGATGGCTTGTTGTATTTCTAGGACTTTATGTCATTGCAGTTAATTTGTTTTACTAAATTCTGTGTAAGCGGACTTTCCTGAGGCTGGCATAAATGAGAAAAGAATTCTAGGATTGCTTATGGTTACTGAGTTGATCTTTGTACAAAAATAGATGGAAGGGATCATAAGTAGCAATATCTGCTATATCCAGTTTTCTCCACTTTTAACCTTGTCAAAGCACAGAATCCCTTGAGAAAACAGATTAAGTTTACTCTTTTGGCTTCCAACTTATGCAAAAGAATTACCATTTACATATAAGGATTCCTAATACAGATTTTGAACTTTGATAGATGATGTGTTTATCATCCAACTTCACTTCAGCTTGCATACCTAATAATTCAGATGTTTTAATGTTTATATCAGAATGATAAAGTCCCTGGAAAAAAGCAAAGTACTCTGCAGTGTTTAATTCTTGTAGGGAACTGAGAGCATGATAAATTCCATTCCTATGTGTCTGTTTTAACAACAGTTGATAATGCAGATAACAAATGTAATAACTTTGGGAAATGGAAAGAAATGGAAAATGGAGAGAAGAAAGAAATAAAAGCAAAATGAGTTTTTCTGAAATTGCTTTAGCAGGTGCTTTTAATCATTTACATTACCTTAAAGCATTTACATTACCTTAAAGAAGCCAATCTGTTTTCGAACTTAAGCATATGCTTTGGTGGATCCTGGGTCCATTTGGTGGATCCTGGGTCCATGATATATTCTGTTCAATTGACTTAAAATATAAAAAATATTAAAAAAGTAGGATATTGGACTTCTTAGGCTTGGTATTTTTGTGAATCAGTACTCTTCACATAGCAAGATTGAATGATATTTGGTAGCAGGAAATCACAGTTCAGTTACCTGGAAGTGTTAAGGCATCATCTCTAAGGAGAAATTGCGGTAATTTCAGATCAGCCACTTATGTCAATGGCTTTTCAGTCAGACTAACCTCAAACTTGACCACTTCTGAATAATCAGTCATAGAGATGTGTAAATATTCTTGTTGTAAAAGCACATTTTGCCACTCTACACCTGTTGGGATTTTTTTCTACCTCAGTTTTGATAGGTTGCTCTGTCTGCCTCTCCAGTCCAGCTAACTTATTCAATCTCCTAATCCTTCTGGATCTAGTTTGGTGTAATGTTTCTCACTTATTGGAAAATTCTCGTTCTCATCCAGTCACATTGGTCACCTCAATATTCCCCTTGCACGTTTGTCTTCTCTGCTTTCCTTAGCTTCTCCTTGTTTTCTTGTTCTAGGCATTAGCTTTCTGTGTTCTGTGATATGGAAGGAAGAACACTGCATTTCTTATCAATTTCTCATTGTTCTAGACCACGGCAGGCACCTCAGTGCCTCCACATTGTCTTCTACATTATATGTTCCTCATCAGTTGTGTCTGAGCTCTGATGCAGACTCTATGTTTAGTTTAGCACTACTGTGATTAAGACTGTATTTGTGGATATCTAATGGGCCTTAAAGGAGCCTTGAGTTTTATGGAAAAAGTTCAGTATGAAATCATAGCATACACAGATGACTCAAAAATGTGATGCATTTATGATCTATAAAACATTAATTAGAATACTTTTGCTGATATTCTACTTCGTGTGTCACTAAGTTTCTGGATAAAATTTTTTTCAGGTCAGTATTTGATCTATGAATCTGCATACTGAAACAATCAGAAAATGTTTCTTTTAAAACTTATTATACCTGTTTATAATCATTTACAGCTGAATATGTTAGTGACAAAAATGAGCTTTTGGTCTGCCATAAAATACTGCAGAGCCAAATGGCTGTGGAAAAATGAGTCATATTTTGTTTTAGCTCCCACATCATCAGTGGGAGCTGACAAAGTTTCAGCTGCAGGACCATATACTGCCCTCAGTTTTATGTTTCCCTGCTTAGAGAAGTTTAGACTAGAGGCAGAAATTGAAGACAAGAAGGTGTTCCCAATAGGCTTGGTTAGACAGAATCCTTAATACTTGTGTTAATGTATGTCAGAAAGAAATCAAAGCAGCTCTCATAGTTTCCAGGACTGAAACTTAGGAAATACCTAAGAACACTTTCTCTGCAGCTCCTGAGAGACAGTAAATACAGAGCCTCATAATACAGATTTTACAGAGCTGTTTTTTGACTAGAAGCATGCTGGGATTTTGCCTTATAGCAGGACAGGGATCACTTTATATTTGTCAGTAGTTTACTTGCCAGCAATACAGTTAAACCATTCATGAATTTTAGAAAAGCATTCAGATTAACATTTGTTTTTTTCAAAGGGAGCAAATAAAGTTAGAAGTTATCTATTGCTCAGTAAGAGTTCTAATACTGTTGTATTGAAGAAGTATGTCACCTAGCTGCAGTGTTGGATACATAATCTCTCCTCAGTTTAAGGAAAGTCACTTAAATTTATCTTCCACTATACAGGAAAAAACTTCAGTCTCGTCATAATAGGCTATCTCAGAAAAAGACAGGATGCTACTTTGCACACCAATATTTTAAACTATGAGCAAGGAAATAAGTCCTACTTTTTGACTTGGGCTTAAAATTTCCGAGGATTATTCTACATACATATATATAGCAAGGAGTTTCCTACCTTGTTGGTATTGACAGCCAGTGCATTTTTGGCAAGCAAAGGGAATATACTCTGCTGGATTCAGAACAAGGATCTGAATCAAACTATCAATAGCTGTGCAAGTATGTGGTACAACAGAGGCAAGAAGGACTCGTTGCCTTTTCTTAGTGTCTGGAGAATGCCCGTGGAACGTCTTCTTCCAAAGAAGAGAAACGAATTCTAGTTTTCCACAGTCTGCAAGCAGGCTGCTTGGGCTATGGTTGGCTTTTTGTCTGCGAGCTCACATTGCTGGTTCATGTCCAGCTTTTTGTCCCTCTGACCTACATGTGGATGTCATAGTAAAGAAATCCCTGCCCCCTAACAACTAACATGCTTCCATGTATCACTAAAATATTTTTCAAGAAGGTTTAGAACATTCTTTTTATGCATATTACTGCTTATTTACTGCTTTGACCTATTATGATCTTAGCCGTAGCACATATAGCCATAACATGGCACTACCCGAAATTCCGTATTGCTTCTTCCAGGTTGGACTAGCTTTATGCATTGTTTTTAAAATAATAGGCTCTAATTCAGTTAATTAATTAATTATCAGGGAAGTATATTCAAATTAGCCTTACAGTTGAGCTCAAATTGTCAGCTAATAACTGGATTAACAACTTTAATCTGTAACGGGATTAAATGACACTTCTAGCTCCTTTACTGACTCCGTATAATAGCCCAGACACATCTGGTCTTCAAGCTACCCTCAGTGCTAGTCAGGAAGTGGAGAATGTGCAGGAGCATTAATTCAGAAGAAACTGCAGTTTTCTCCTTCTACAGGAGAACGTGCTGCTAGAAGGACTGAACATGCTTTTTTCTCCATCTCATGCTGTGAAAACCATAAATAAGACTAGATTAAGAGATCACTCAAACCTACATAAAAGCAATTTCCACATAATTTTCGTAGGGATGGCTTTCCAACCAGCCTTCTTTCCTCAAGCACTGATGATGAATTTTCAAGGCAGTTTTCTAAACCTATGCTTTCTTGCTTCTCTTCACCTGGACTTCCCCTGCTCAATAAATCCATGAAACTTGATGCAGTGCTAAATGATTTTTCTTATAAAAATCTTAAGAGTTACCTTAATGGTCAGATAATGAACAGTCATTTAAGTGATAGAGTCGTTTTTCCATTTAAAATCCTCCTACTCCTCAAAACTTGTACAGTACCAAAAAAGAGGTAAATCACCGATTATTTGGGCATGCTGTTCCTTAAGGACAAAACTTTCTCATTTGACCATTTTGAACACCGAATAAGAGAAGTTCCATTTTGAAGTATAAAATGATAAAAGAAGGAATACTACAGTACTTTATAGCATAAGAAAAAGATGGAAAAGAGAAAAATTAAATCACCATATGTATTTAGTTATTTATTTAATCAAAAATTGTTATTTATGGATACAAATTCTTGGAAAGAAGCAGGCACCCAACAGAATCTGAGGTATTTTCAGCATGGTAAATATCATTACCTGTCACAATAGAAAATGTGTAGTGAAATGCCATTTTTCTAGTTGCATGTTGATTCTTGAGCATAAATCATCTTTTTTGTAATCAGATATGCATCTGATGTGGAGATATGCATCAGTGAAAAACAGCAGACCACATATAAAGTGTGAATTTGTCTTTCCATGCAATAAATTTTGTGGAAGGTGTAAAAGGTACCTCCAATAACAGCTGTAGAAGTGTAGCGATGCAGTAACTACATTTAGTCAGAAAATACTGTAAGTGCCCGTGTACCTTTGTGTGTTAATAGCACCTGCATGAAAGTGCCAAACTATTATAAAAGGTTTCTTGTTTGCAGTTTTGATATCCCTTCAGATGTATGTCAGCACATGGATTTACAGATATTAAACATGTCTTTTATAGTCTGTGTTTGACTAGAAGCTTGAAACTTTTGGAGTTTTCCAGATGTGGATCTTGAAGCCGCTCGGTTCGATGTAGACTGAACTGCTGTAATGCAATCAGTATGATATTGCCTCTTAGGCCATTCTGTCAACCTCACACATTATTTGAGTTGCAGTGGCTCCCAAATTAGGTGTGATTATCATGGCAGATATGTCATTAACAATAGACACATTAAAACCATAATGGTGTAGGTCTCAGATGTTTGCAAAGGTGGGTTTTATTATTTGTCTGGTTTTTGTTCTATGAGGACATCAGAACAAGGACTGTTTGCCTTAGGATTATCCTGACCATTTTGTGCTCTCTCAAGCCTTTCCAGGAACACGGATAGCAGAGAATAAATAGCGAGAAAAGAAATGGTAATGGAGAGTCATCAATTCTGAGAACTTTTTGGCAGCGTTTTCCTTTGGACGTTAGTTAAGTCCAGCAGTTTTGCATTGCCATTACAATTCATCCATGTTTCCACATCTCCAGATGGAGCTGCCTCAGGCCCAGGAGTTCTTAAAATTTTCAAGAGATTTCTAGCACATAAGGAAGTGCTTTCTTACCTCAACAAGAGCTCATATTTTGACTGTAAGTCAAATACATTGCCAGCAAGTAAACATATATTTGGGCAAGTCTGAATAGGACAGTCTAAACATGCAGTGTTCACAAACCAGCCAAATCCCAAACTTGTAAGGTTCAGATAAGCTAGAGAATATTTATGGCACATTGCACAGTCCAGTTTCAAATAACAAAAGCCATAAATTCCACTATGTGTGTATATAGATATACATGTGGAGATATATATATGTATATAAATGACAAATTACATTTGTTCTCTTGCGACTGAGAATCTTGGTGCATCTTTTATGAACATTTTTTTCTCAACCTGTAATCGAGAAGCTAACAAGAAACTTCAGCTCTTTAAGATAGCCATGTCCATTCTATCCAGTCTCCAAAAATTGTATTTCCTTATTTCTGAAGGAATCCTCCTAGGCTGGTCTGGTTTCTGTTTTAGATCCAAGTTGTTTCTGGCTAGATTAATCTGGCAGCAAACATCCTGATCTCCTTCCAGCCTACACAATAGCCTTTTATCACAGCTGGTGTAGGCTAACTTTGTACTTATAGGAAATTAGGTCCTCTATCCTTTTATACTTCTGTCACTGTCTGTATACCACATTATTTACCTCTTTGCATATGTTAAAACAGCTTTTTTTTTCTTTTTAAAAAAGAATTGTTTTCTTCACATTTCCCAAAATAAGTTGCTTTTGTGAACCACTTAAGATCAGACTTCCAGGCTATGACTGCTCCACAAAACTTATGTGTGGTGGAATACCTTTACGTTCAACAGAAAGATTTTAAAGTTCCTTAGAAAACCAAAACCTTACACATTAGCCTATAATTTGTAAGGATCCCTGCCCTAGACTGTTGAGGCATCAACAGATTGCTACATGATCCTAGGAGTTGTAACTTTACTTAGGAAGGTAACTTTTTCATAAAATTTGATCACATAGATCAGCTTTGTAGGAGGGTAACAGGCATCTTGGTGTCGAACAGGTATTAGATGGGAGCTAGTCTAGAAGAATATTCTGAGTACCTACAAGCAGAATTTTATGAACATGGCAGGTGAGGAGGGCCAGGGCAGCAATGTAACCATATGAGACCCTGGTAGTTTTTCTGTGTGATTTCACAGTCTAATTTATAACGATTGTCGAGGAATATTTATTTAAAACTACAGTGCATGAAAGCATCAGAAATGCAGATATAAGACCTACCACCAAGACATGTCAAAAAACCATACCTAGAAAATAATATGACAAATTGAATTCTGCCTCCTTTTTACACGTAGAATTGTTTTCTCAAAGGTTGGCATACCAGGTCAAAGGGCTGCATAACTGAAAAAACCTGTTCTCGCAGGGTAGAGCTGGGCCAGACATTAGACAAATGACAGATGTTATCTGTTAACCCCCCTTCCTCCCCAATGGGGAAGAGAAAGGGCATAAAGGAGAAAGACTTATGGATTGGAAAAAAAAACTAAAACTGCTTTAATGATAATAATAA